>NC_087164.1:7362422-7369922 GCF_035594125.1 Scylla paramamosain | reverse complement strand
GCTAATATTTCAAGAGAATTCCCTCTTAAAATTTCATTTTTCACGGAAGCTGTCCCATAACTTAGGTCCAGATATCAGAGCAGACCTTTCACTTGCTCACGTTTGAGCTTTGGGGACATGTAATTAATTCTTGTGTCTTGTGCTCTAATTGTTTGTGTCCGGAACCTTAGGTAGTGAGAAGAGCCAACCTGGTGATCTTTTGTTTCTTACATAATAAATAATAATCGCAAGTTCGTATTTGTACATTTTGTTTTATCTTTAACCACTTGGGTTCGTTTATGTATGGTGTGGCGTGATCAAACATGGTGTCACTAAGTTTGATCAGGTCCCCCTAAGAAGGTATTTTGCTGATTTTCCTTGGAATGACTACTGCTTCCGTGTCAGTGTCTTTCTGTGCCGAGCACTTAACAGAGGTGGTAATGGCTAGCATGGAGGCGTACATTCCTCACTCTTTTTCTTGACCTAAACCTTCCAAACCTTGGTTTAACAAAGCTTGTTCTCGTGCTATACATGATAGAGAGGTGGCCCACAATAGGTACTTAAGACTTCCATCACCAGATTCTTATGCACTTTATATTTCTCCCCGGAACCATGCCAAGTCTGTTCTCCAACTAGCCAAAAACTCCTTCATTAATAGAAAGTGTCAAAATCATTCAAGATCTAACTCCCCTCGTGACATCTGGCATCTAGCCGAAAATATCTCCAATAACTTTGTTTCTTCTTCTTTCCCTCTTTTATTTCAACCAGATGACACCACTACTATCACATTTATCTCTAAAGCTGAACTCTTCGCTCAAACCTTTGCTAAAAACTCTACCTTGGACGATTCAGGGCTTGTTCCTCCCTCTCCTCCACCCTCTGACTACTTGCTACCTATTAAAATCCTTCGCAATGATGATTTCCATGCCCTCGCTGGTCTAAACCCACGGAAGGTTTATGGACCTGATGGGGGCCCTCCTATTGTTCTACGAAACTGTGCCTCCGAGCTTGCACCTTGCCTTGTCAAACTCTTTCAACTCTGTCTGTCAACATCTACCTTTCCTTCTTGCTGGAAGTTTGCCTACATTCTGCCTGTTCCTAAAAAAAGGTGACCGCTCTAATCCCTTAAACTACTATCCTATTGTTTTAGTATCCTGCCTATCTAAAGTTTTTTAATCTATCCTCAACAGGAAGATATTTAAGCATCTATCACCTGATCGCCAGTATGAGTTCAAGGCCGCTCTACTGGTGAATTTCTGGCTTTTCTTACTGAGTCTTGGTCATCCTCTTTTAGAAATTTTGGTGAAACTTTTGCTGCTGCCTTAGACATATCAAAAGCTTTTGATAGAGTCCGGCACAAAGCTTTGATTTTCAAACTACCCTCCTACGGCTTCTATCCTCTCTGTAACTTCACCTCAAATTTCCTTTCTGACCGTTCTATTGCTGCTGTGGTAGACGGTCACTGTTCTTCTTCTAAATCTATTAACAGTGTGTCCTGTCACCCACTCTCTTCTTATTATTGATCAATGACCTTCTAAACCAAACTTCTTGTCATATCCACTCCTGCGCTGATCATACAACCCTGCATTTTTCTACGTCTTTTCATAGACGTCTAACACTTCAGGAAGTAAACATTTCACGCAGGGAAGGCATAGAACCCCTGACTTCTGATCTTTCTAAATTTTCTGATTGGGGCAGAGCAAACTTGGCATTGTTCAATGCCTCAAAAACTCAGTTCCTCCATCTATCAACTCGACACAACCTCCCAGACAACTATCCCCTCTTCTTTAATGACACTCAACTGTCCCCCTATTCTACACTGAACATCCTCGGTCTGTCTTTTACATATAATTTGAACTGAAAACTTCACATCTTATCTCTAGCTAAAACAGCCTCTATGAAGTTAGGTGTTCTGAAACGTCTCCGTCAGTTTTTCTCACCTACCCCACAAAGCTTCTAACTCAGTAAAAGGGCCTTATCCGTCCATGTATGGAGTATGCTTCATATGTCTGGGGGGGCTCTTTTAGACAGGGTGGACCCAAAAGCTTTTCGTCTCATCAACTCCTCTCTTCCAACTGACTGTCTTCAGCCTCTCTCTCATCGCCGCAATGTTGCATCTCTAGCTATCTTCTACAGCCATTTTCATGCTAACTGCTCTTCTGATCTTGATAACTGCATGCCTCCCCTCCTCCCGCGGCCCCACTGCACAAGACTTTCTTCTTTCTCTCATCCCTGCTCTGTCCACCTCTCTTATGCAAGATTTAACCAGTATTCTCAATCATTCATCCCTTTCTCTGGTAAACTCTGGAACTCCCTGCCTGCTTCTGTATTTCCACCTTCCTATGACTTGAACTCCTTCAAGAGGGAGATTTCAGGACACTTATCCTTCAGTTTTTGACTACCGCTTTGGACCCTTTTATGGGACTGGCATCTCAGTGGGCTTTTTTTTTGGGGGGGGAGTGGATTTTTGTTGTCCTTGGCCAGTGTCCCTCCTACATAAAGAAAAAAAAATGAATGGATATTTTTCATATGTTTTATAGAGAGAGTAATAGTGTCTCTGTCTACTGGTTTATCCCTGAACATGCAGTTATTTTCAAAGTGTTGTGTAACTTGTGGTCCTTTACAGTTGTCTGCCACGTTTTGTTGTTATTTTTTCAAATGTGTACTTTCCTACATTTGCAAAAAAAAAAAAAAAAAAAAGAAAGAAAGAAAAAAAAAACTTAAATGCTTCAAATTTTTTGGTTGATTGTTGCTTTATCATCTAACGTGATTTTGTTATTTTTAGTCTTCTCACTGGGAACTAGTTCTCTCAGAATACGAGAATACGTACGCCACGTGGTTGTGGCCCTGCCCTTATTCTCTTCAAGTTTATTACTGTAATATTAACTCAGCCTTACCAAGTGATGACAACTTGTCTTTTCAACACTTTGTACATGTCATGCATCTCTACGTTACTTCTGTCGTATTAAAGTTGGGGTTTAACTTCAAATTTTTTGCCATCCATGGCGCAAAAGGCCTCATAATTTCTTTGGTAACCTTAGGTACACATGTGTTAAGGCAATTGAGGAAATGTTCTGTGAACATTATAATTGAAAATCAGTATTGTCTGTTGCAAATATTTTCTCAAAATATTGTTTTTTACTTGATTAAAGGTCACATAAATATCAGGAGAGTAGCTCTTCATTTGGCAGAAGTTTTTTACCACAGGTTGACGCTTCTGTTTTCATAAGTTTATCGTGACGCTAATAAATTCACGATCACCAACAGGACAAGGAGTAGAGTCAGAATGAATAACATATTCAGGATTATCAGTAGCAATAATGTCCAGCAGTAGCGAATGGCGGAGCGATTCTTGTCTTGTGCTAGGACTATTATTAGTATGTTATTATTATATAATCACTATAATTATATGCAATATAATGTTATATAATTATGCTACAGGTGAAAGTGTGCAGGTCAGCATACACCCCTTTATTATATTGCAAAAGAGAGAGAAAGAAACAAAGCCTACAAGACGCTCTACAGCCATTACTAGAATTGTAACTAAAGAATCGTAGACATTATGATTTTTACTCTTTTTGTTTTCATGAAACCTTTATGATTGCCGGAGGGAAAGGATGAAACAAATCAAGGTTCAACAATTGTAACGAAAATAAATAAGGGTTGTTGATAATCATATGAAGGACAAAATAAAAATGTCTTACACACACACACACACACACACACACACACACACACACACACACACACACAATACAATAGAGACTGTGCCTCACTGTGGCACAGTGAGGCAAAAGACATTGTCAAACAAACAGACAATGACAAACACTGCATATACTCTCTCTCTCTCTCTCTCTCTCTCTCTCTCTCTCTCTCTCTCTCTCTGCCTCACATTATCGTGTGACAAACTATCTTAAAGCTACTGTCCACATATTCATTCATACTACAGACTATTCACTGCACACTGTACACTATAAACATCAATGTCAAGGTGGCTGCTGCTATAGCCGTCTGTGAGCGGCAACCTTTGCCTGCTGGGTGGACATTTGCTTAATGTCCACAGCAGTGGTGAAGGCATTCCACAGCCTGACCGTTGTGGCAGTGAAGGCGCGCTGGTGGGTGGTGAAATAGGACCTTTGGACCTCCAAGAGGGAGTAGTTGCTCAGCACCGTCCTCATGCATTACTCAGACTTCCTCCAGGTGGCCCTCAGGTCCAGCCAGGTGCGCCACTTGCTGGACCTGTGCTTTGTGTAGCACCGTAAGGGCGGCGACTCTCCTGCGGTGCTCCAAGCTGTCCAATGCTGGAGCTGCTGCGCCAGTCTGTTGTGTCCGTTGCTGCCACTGTTGTTGCCGTGGTTGCTGGAGTGGTCTCTGCTGATCTCCTTCGTGGGTAAGGCGTTCTGCCCGCCTCTGTACCTTATCCAGCAAGCTGAGGTGACAGAGAACACTTGACATCCAGGTGTGGGGGGCGTATTCCATGGCAGGTCTGACTTGGGCCTTGTACAGGTTCAACAGTCATCAGGGGAGAACAGGTGTTTCACTCGGCGCAGCTGTGTCACCTTCAGGGAGGCATTTCGGGCCACCTTCTCGAGGTGCTTGTCAAAGCGCAGCCGAGAGTCAATCTCCACGCCAAGGATGTCAATGCTGTCCTGTAGAGGAATGACTAATCTGTCAATTTGACCACAAATAGCTCAAGTTCCCTGGGCACGGGCATGAAAGGATCCACTACTTGGGCGTTGAGTGACTCCTTATAGCAGGTCACTCACATCCCCGCCCTGAGTGGAGCGATCTTTTCTCACCTAGGGTGTGTATTCCGTCACACGGGCATAATTCGCAGGCACTTTGTCATATAGGAATGTTTCACACACAAACACTATGTCGGCACTGTTTTTCTTAATTACACTATAAGTGAGCTCCCCGACGTTAGTATGGAAGCCCCTCAGGTTGGCCGACACAATATGTAATTCGCTGTTAGATGAGTTAGGTCAATTTCTTAAGGACATTTTTCCACAACAACGGCTTGCCGTTAAGCATCATTAATGATACTATCTACTGTTATTTAGAAAGCAAATTTAGTCAACCTTCCTCTAACGACACACAGATGACATAAGAAATACATAAAGTTACCTTACTAAGGCCATCTTAGCTACACTATTAGAAAGAGACTCACTACTATACTTAAAACACAATATCCTGACAACAAGTTCTTATTTTTCTTTACCAATGCGTTTACTATTGCCTCTTTTTTTTTTTTTCAAGTACAGTATTCCTATTGGACTTACCTCTAACATCATCTATAAATTTACTTGTTCGAGCTAAAGGACTCGATATATACGAGAAACCAAGAGGAATCTAACACATAGAATCAGTGAACATAAATGTATTTCAATACGTACATAGAAACACTTAGCTCAGCCCACTTTTTCAGCAATAAGAACACATTCACACACATATGATCATCCGTTTTCGGAGAAGGATTCTAGTATATTACATAAGTCTGACGCATATACAGACACTAAAGTATTAAAAGCTATTTACATTAAACACTTGAAACCCGAATTAAATAACCAGCTGTCATCATCACAATTATATATTTTATAAACTCTGCTCAGAGCTTTGGAGATCCGGGTTCATAACTAATCTAGTTCTCACACCGCCACCCTTGGCCAGTCCTCACCATACCACAAGCGAGAGGACACAAGGTTTGTCCATACCTTTACATCTTTATTGTGCTTGATTTTTTTTTTTTTTTCATGTATAAGCTGTAGCTGACAGGTTATTATGTTACTTTGTTGTTACTGCTTGGCTGCCTGTCACTTCTGGTTCTTGTGTTTTTAATCTGTCTCTCTAGTGTGATTTTATTGTGATTTTTCTGTCTTTGAACTTATTTTAATCTTTTTTTTTTTCTAAGCCTGATTTTTTTTTAAGCCTTCTGGGAAGGTGAAATGTTGCAATAAATGAAGAAGGAAGTTTGGTGTATCCCCGATTACCTTATATATATATATATATATATATATATATATATATATATATATATATATATATATATATATATATATATATATATATATATATATATATATATATATATATATATATATATATATATATATATATAAAGTAGGAGTATTTTTTTTTTCCTTCGTATCAAGGAGAACGATGATTAATAGAATTTCATTTTCTTGGGTAAGGAATCTCGGCAAGTGCTCACCTAATGGCACAGAAGACTGACGGTTGGCAATGACTCACTCCCTCGTATTGGCGGTTGCTCTCGCTGAGGTTCAATTAATCAGGAAGGAGCAAGTGCAAAATATGTGATTAAAATCAATAATTTAAAATGCAGAGATTAATCACAGCTAGTGCTGTTTTTTGTGCAATAGATTATGGAAAATAATTAAAAGAATGGATAACTATTTTTTCCCCTTTAATTCATCGTAAATATTTTACCGATTATGTACGATTGTTTATTGCAGGTAATAAATAACGAATGTTTTTTTTTTTTTTTCAATACATATAATTATATATTTTTTTCACTTTCTTTTAAATTATTGTTTTAGGATAACGTGGCACACATTAACGGGTTAGCACATATATAGCATATCAAGACACACACACACACACACACACACACACACACACACACAATGTATTAGGCGATTACAGTTAACTTTGACGCTGAGACGAAAATACTAAGCCGCTATTATGAGCAGACCACGAAGCTGTGCTATTATCGCCTGTTATGACAGCCTCTGAACATCCACGCTGGCTTGACACTACTCTTGCTATTGCAGCACTGGCATAAGAATCTTGCGTGGCCTGACATGGAAGACTAATTTGTTTCTTTTTACCAGAAGAAAATGCAGGATCGCTAACATCACTGCACCATTAGAAAAGAAGAAAAAAAAAAAACATATCGATCTACGTGTTGTTGTGAATGGGAAATACCGTTTAACCATGTGAGCGCCTGCCTTGCCTTGCCTTGCCTTGCCTTATCCAGAAGTTCTGGTACTCTAACTATTAGCAAGATTTTCCAGTTAATCAATATCGTTATCTAATTACTCCTCTATAAACTGGAGAAAATATGATGATAATGGTTGTGATCGTGATGGTGGTGGTGATTAAAAGGCAAATGGAAGGAAAAAAGGAGGGAGAAAAAAGACGATAGGTATAAGAAAAGAGGCAAGACAAAACAGGTCTCAGTTGTGTGCTGGCGTCACTTGAGCAGCTTCCTTACAAGAAAATTTTCATCTAATGTGAGCATGAAAAAACACTTCGTGTTTTCCTGGTCAGGTAATTTGTCGCCTCTCATCAGAACAATTCATTAGTCTCCATGCCACAACGCCATTCCGAGAAAAAGGTGACTCCTTCTTTTCCTACTCCTCCTCCTCCTCCTCCTCCTCCTCCTCCTCCTCCTCCTCCTCCTCCTCCTCCTCCTCCTCCTCCTCCTCCTCCTCCTCCTCCTCCTCCTGCCATGTCCTTGCTTTCTTGGAAATAAAACCCTCATCAGCTTCAGTTCTTCAT
>NC_087164.1:7354922-7359922 GCF_035594125.1 Scylla paramamosain | reverse complement strand
ATTGAAGAAGAGGGGATAGTTGTCTGGAAGGCTGTGTCGAGCTGATAGACTGAGGAATTTGAGACAATGAACTTGAGTTTTTTGAGGCAATGAACAATACTAAGTTTACTCTGCCCTAATAAAAAAATTTAGAGAGATAAGAAGTCAGGTGTTCTGTGGCTTCCCTACATAAATTGTTCATTTCCTGAAGGGTTGGAAGTCTACCAAAGACGTGGAAGTAGACGGAACAAGGTTTGGTTTAAAAGATCATTGATGAATAACAGAAAGAGAACTGGTGATAGGACAAGACCCTGAGGAACACCACTATTAATAGATTTAGGAGAAGAACAGTGACCGTCTACCACAGTAAAAATAGAACGGTCAGAAAGAAAACTTGAGATGAAGTTACAGAGAGAAGAATAGATGCCGTAGGAGGGTAGTTTGGAAATCAAAGCTTTGTGCCAGACTCTATCAAAAGCTTTTGATATGTCTAAGGCAACATCAAAAGATTCACCAAAATATCTAAAAGAGGATGATCAAGACTCACTTAGAAAAGCCAGATCACCAGTAGAGTGACCTTGACGTAACTCATACTGGCGATCAGATAGAAGGTTATGAAGTGATAGATGTTTAAGAATCTTCCTGTTGAGGATAGATTCAAAAACTTTACATAGGCAGGAAAATAAAGCAATAAAACGGTATTGAGGGATTAGAAAGGTCACCCTTTTTAGGAACAGGCTGAATGTAGGCAAACCTCCAGCAAGAAGGAAAGGTAGATGTTGACAGAAAGAGTTGAAAGAGTTTGACCAGGCAAGGTGCAAACATGGAGGCGCAGTTTCGGAGAACAACAGGAGGAACCCCATCAGCTCCATGAGCCTTCCAAGGGTTTAGGCAAGCGAGGGCATGGAAAACATTACGAAGAATTTTAATAGGTAGTAGCATGAAGTAGTATGAGGGTGGAGGAGAGGGATGAACAAGACCAGAATCGTCCAAGGTTGAGTTTTTAGCAAAGGTTTGAGCGAAGAGTTCAGCTTTAGAGATAGATATGATAGCAGTGATGCCAACTCGTTGAAATAAAGGAGGGAAAGAAGAAGAAGAAGCAGAGTTATTGGAGATGTTTTTGGCTAGGTGTCAGAATATATATATATATATATATATATATATATATATATATATATATATATATATATATATATATATATATATATATATATATATATATATATATATATATATATATATATATATATATATATATATATATATATATATATATATATATATATATATATATATATATATATATATATAATTCAAATTCACAAATAGTACTAGACTGTCACGTTTAAGCAAGGTCAGTTTGGTAACATTTAAATGTGTTGATAGAAGGTATACCTCAACATTAGTTAGCATGGTACACAGAGGTAGCTGCATGAATGACAAGTGTCAATACAGATATGATAAATACATATACAGATATAATAGACATAATAAACATAAGTATATACATAAGTAATTTCAACACAAAAGTTGTTATCAGTAAGGTTTAAGCAGGGTAAGATTTAAGATATTATTGCATCAGGGTAAAAGAATATATTTAGTAAATTGTTAAGATATGATTTTTTAATTTAATTTTAAATGCGTCGATAGAGGATGCAACCTGAATTCCATACAACAGGGCCTAGACAGGAAACAGTGTTGAAATTTTGTAAGTCGATGAATAGGAATGGTGACCTTATCCCGGGACGGGTGTTATAGTCATGAGACGGGAGAAGGTTTTGTATTGTGTTTTTATTTGTATACATGAAGGTACCTATAGCAAGTTTAGTAATATTAACCACTTATGATTTTTTTTTTTTTTTTTGGAGAGAGGATTTGCATGCTCCAGGTAATTGCTGCTGGTTAATATTTTTACTATTTTCTTGAGTTGTACGTTATTTCAAAGGAATTAAATAAATAGAGTATGTTGTGCACCATATGGGGTTTCAGTAAGTTAACAGTGGATGGATGTGAGCATAATAAATGGCCTAAGTACATCTTGTGCCATGAAGTCTTTTGTTTGATAGAATAGGACGATGTGTCTTGAGATTTTTATAATAAGACTGTTTATGTAATGCTAAAAAGTTAAAAAATCGTTATATGCAACACTAAGAAATTTATTTTGTTAGTTTTGGAGATAATTTTATTATTTATTTGTAAGTGGGGAAGATTTATTGTTTGTTTTATTGTAAATATCTTGAAGTGAGTTTTAGTACCATTAATAGTTAGTCTTTTGCAAAGGCACCATTCATAAAGTTTTTGAGGTTCATTATCAGCATTATGTATGAGTTGATCAGGGTCTGGGCCTGTCAGATACATCGTCATGTCATCAGCAAATAATATTGTTTTAGACTGAGTAAATATCTGAAATGTCATTAATATATATTAGAAACAATAGAGGACCTAGTACACTGTCTTGAGGAACACCAAGTGTGACTAATGTTGGGGAAGACCATTAAAACTAGTATGTTGTTGTCTATCTGTTAAATAATCTTTAAACCATGAAAATATTCGGCCTCGAGTTCCATAATGGTGCATTTGGTAAAAAAAAAAAAAAAGAAAATTGTGGTTAACTGTATCGAAAGCTTTAGCAAAATCGATAAAGATGGATAGAACAGAGTTTGTTATCAATGGCACAAAAAATATCATTAGAAAATTTGTTTGGGGGGCTCTAAAAGTGTTACATTGTTGTCTAAAACGATACTATGAGGGTTTATTTTTACTTATTTTTATTTTTTTTCTAGGTAACGCACCAGATGTGTTTTCATAATAGTTTCAAATATCTTTGAAAATACTGTAAGTTGAGAAATTGATCGGTAATTTTGGGATCATCAATAGGGCCAGATTTTTGTATAGGAGTAATTTAGGCAGTTTTTAACATAGCTGGAGAGGTTCCGCTAGCAACAGATTGATTAAAGCGTATAGCCAAAGAAATAGAAAATAGATTAGCATTTTTTTTTTTTTTTAATAACAGGAACTGCTATGTCATATATTCCAGAATTCTTATTTAATGACCTAATTAATGTATTTAAATCATAGATTGTAATAATAGGAAATACCATCAAGTGTGGTTAATATTTTTTTATATAATCTTTAGAATTTCTATCGGATTGTTGGACATTACTGTCAAGTTTTGATGCAATACTGGAGAAGTAGTTACTAAAAGCTTCAGAGATATCTGATGGATTATTCAGTGTGGAATTGTTATACTGTAAGGCCTTATTCATGTTTGTATTGTTTTATTTCCTTTTTATCTCATTAACTGTTTGCCGTATTTTCTTTGTGCTGGTTCTAAAGTTAGTAAATGTCTGACGATGATAATTGGGTTTGGCATCACGTATAACATGGGTTAGATTGTTTTTATATTGTTTGTACGTATCATGTGAAATTGTTCCTGGTTTATGCATAATGAATAGTTTGGATTTATATTTAATTGAATTTAGTATTACAGCAGTGAGCCATGCGTTTTGGAGTCTTTTAGCAGTTGCATGTTTTTTTTTTTTTATAGGAAAGCATCTAGTGTAGAGTTCAAAGATTGTATCAAAAAAAAGGTTAAAATTATCATTAGTGTTTTATATAATGAAAATTTCTTCCAAATTTATCCTATTTAGTTAATTGGTAAATACCTTATGGTTATTGGTATTGAATATTCTGAAGGTAATCTTATGCTTGGTATTAGGTACAGATTGTTGGGGGATATTTATGAATATAAGGAGATCATTTGTCATACAATACTGGAAAATATCCGATAAGGATGTGGATGTAAAATTAGTCCAGATATGGTCTAGTAGGGATGGTTGGCCAAGGGCATATCTCGACTATCGGGTCGAAATATGTGTGAGAATTAATTAAGGGTTTGCATAGTACTGAGGAATAAGTTTATAGGGAGATGAGTGGAAAATTCAAGTAGATTTATGTTGAAATCACCAACGAGAACAGTTTTGTTGTGTTTGAAAGTTTCATTAGCTTATAACTCATTGACAATACCTGTGAATTCATTAAAAGTTATATTATGTTTACTGTGGGACCTGTAGATAACTGAAATTATATTATCTGTGTTTTCTATTTTTAATTTGGATGAACTAATTTCAATATTTTTATTAATGAAGGAGAACTGATTTAGAACCTCTGCATCAATCACATTTTTAGTATAGAGAGTAATTGCTCTATGCTCTCTATCAGTTCTAAATGGAATATATATATATATATATATATATATATAGAGAGAGAGAGAGAGAGAGAGAGAGAGAGAGAGAGAGAGAGAGAGAGAGAGAGAGAGAGAGAGAGAGAGAGAGAGAGAGAGAGAGAGAGAGAGAGAGAGAATATTTTTTTAAGCAGTGTATTTTATATTTCTTTGAAGCAAGACAAATACCAACTCTATTTTTATGTCATTGCTAGGGATAAGAATGCAATGATATTCCCAAACACACAACACTGCTTCAGCGAGGCGTTAGATACGATTATACACTCGTGCTAGGCATTGGCGGTTATTTCTGGAACAGCCCCACAAGGTTAGCCATTAGCGAAAAATGTGAGATAAGGTTTCAGTGTGAATGGCGCGGTCAGGCCTGGGTTGGCCCACAGACAGAATTATGCAGCCGGTTGTCTGAAGTAGAACAGGCGGGAAAGCTGTGTGAATTGTGTGTGCGTGTGTGTGTGTATGTAATTCACCAAGGCCTGATCACAGGCAGACCTGGAACCACCAGCTGTTACACTCTCAGTGTGATCTCAGAGCTCATTATTACCGATAATTGGGTAAGACTTTGACCTCACACATCATCCCCCTACCCAATCCCCCTGGTCAGCGGAAAAATCCCATAGTGACCAGCCACACTAGTGGGGTTCGAACCTACGTCAGCCATGGCAGCCAACACGGACTCGGCCCTTTTACCACTGAACCACGAGGCAATGTGTGTGTGTGTGTGTGTGTGTGTGTGTGTGTGTGTGTGTGAATTAAAGAGAAGGCTTCTTGGTCTGGGTTA
>NC_087164.1:7342422-7349922 GCF_035594125.1 Scylla paramamosain | reverse complement strand
GTCGAGTTGAAAAGAAAAAGTCATCTGAAGTAAAGAAAATTAGGCATAATGCAAATACTATACTGTTGTTGATGAAAATTGGAGGAAAAATAGTAAAATTCTGGCTGGAGTAGTTAGGGGTTTACCCTTCTCCCAACTCCTCAAACACCTGAGATTGTCTGGTGAGCTGATGGACGGAGCGACAATGGACGTGCGTCAATCTGATGTCTCGGAGAGGGGATAGGGACAGTACACATAAAGTCTGTTAAACTACACACACACACACACACACACACACACACACACACACACACACACACACACACACACACACACGGCCGTACCAAGAGTCACGAAGGTTTAAGGTCGAGGGTAGGACGGAAGGTAACAGCGTACAAAGAGTCAACGGCATTACTGGAACGAAGACCACGGGCAAGGTCGAAGGTAATACACGAGTGCACCCGTACCTTCCCTTTTCGTAAACTGGAATGACTTATCGATATTATGAGTTGAAAACAACATTGAAGAATATTTCCTTTCTTGAAAAGTTGCTAGTTTTGTTCCAAGGATATTTCATATTCTTTTATAGCAGTTGCAAGGGTACCTTAAATTCGCGAGAAGGAAGAATACGGGGAGACCCAAGTGCTCACCATCTTCCAGTTTTGAGAGGCTTATTTTCTGTTGACAGAATAGTTACACTGTATATCTCATGGTAATATAAATTTTCCTTGGTGAGCACGTCACCCAAGCCTATTAACGGCGAAATAAGTTCATAGATTAGTGGAGAACAAGAAGCAAATGAACATCCTACCGACAGAAGGTTGCCAAAGTATTGTGCAAACAAAGATGTGTCACACGATAGGTACTAGTCTATAATAACAGCTGTAAACCAAATCACATGCATACAAAGGATGTAAGCAGAGAAGGGTTCACAGCCACCCCACCCCACACCAGCCTAGGACCTCCTACTCAGAAGCAAAGAACATGATGTAATCCTCCCCCTGCAATATCATTATTATTTATGATTATTATCATTATCAGTAGTAGTAGTAGTGGTAGTAGCAGCAACAGTAATAGTAGTAGTAGTAGTAGTAGTAGTAGCAGTAATTTGTTATTATCATTATTATTATTATTAGTTATTATTATTATTATTATTATTTTTATTATTATTATTATTACCAGTAGTAGACACCTGCTGAAACGATAATTACTCCCAGTGAGGTCTAAAGCACTGTTCAGGGAGTGCTGTGAACTTATCATTAAACCCAGATGTGACCTCACTGAACGTTTCCCTTTGTGTCTCACAACACAAGGGGGCAGTCACAGCCTGTCTTCTAATTACAACTCTCTTCCTCCACACAAAACTGCAAGCACCTAATAACACACACACACACTTCACTGAAAAATTTTAAAATCATAATGGCGACTCCTACACCAGCCTCGTAGTCCCCATCTCGGGAGGGGACCATAAATGTCCCCAAGTCGGACTGCCTTTCTGTCGACGACCCTAAGTGTCTTGACACCCCCCTCAACTTTTTCTTCATTAACTTCTATAACATTCGCGGTTTAAGATCTAATTTTCAATCTGTAGAACACCACCTCTAATCTTCTAAACCTCATCTTCTTTTCCTCACTGAAACTCAGGTGTCTCAGGCAACTGACAGTAGCCCCTTTTCTGTTCCCTCCTACTTTCTCTATCCTCATTTTCGATCCAAAGCTGGATGCTGCGTTTATGTGCGCAATGACTTAGCCTGCTCTCGTCCCCACGCTCTTGAATCTTCCGAGTTTTCCACTATCTGGCTACGACTACAGAGTCACTCTCATACTAAATTTATCTGTGCTGTATACCTCTCACCTAACTCCTCTGACTATAAGAAATTCTTTGACTACTTAACTTCCAAAGTGGAGCACATTCTGACCCTCTTCCCTTTTGCAGAAATCTCCATTCTTGGAGACTTCAATGTTCACCACCAGCTTTGGCTTTCCTCTCCCTTCACTGACCATCCTGGTGAACTAGCCTACAATTTTGCTATCCTCCATGACTTAGAGCAATTGGTGCAACACCCTACTCGTATTCCTGACCATCTTGGATATACGCCCAACATTCTTGACCTTTTCCTGACCTCTAATCCTTCTGCTTATGCTGTCACCCTTTCTTCTCTGTTGGGTTCCTCCGATCACGATCTCATATCTTTATCTTGTCCTATTGCTCCAATTCCTCCTCAGGATCCCCCTAAGCGAAGGTGCCTCTGGCGTTTTGCCTCTGCTAGTTGGGGGGACCTGAGGAGGTATTTTGCTGATTTTCCTTGGAATGACTACTGCTTCCGTGTCAGAGACCCGTCTTTGTGTGCTGAACGCATAACAAAGGTGATAGTGTCTGGCATGGAGGCGTACATTCCTCACTCTTTTTCTCGTCCTAAACCTTCTAAACCTTGGTTTAACACAGCTTGTTCTCGTACTTTACATGATAGAGAGGTGGCCCACAAAAGGTACTTTAGCCTTCCATCACCAGAATCTCATGCACTTTATATTTCTGCCCGGAACCATGCCAAGTCTGTTCTCCAGCTAACCAAAAACTCCTTCACTAACTGAAAATGTCAAAACCTTTCAAGATCTAACTCCCCTCGTGATTTCTGGCATCTAGCCAAAAATATCTCCAATAACTTTGCTTCTTCTTCTTTCCCTCCTCTATTTCAACTAGATGGCACCACTGCTATCACATCTATTTTTAAAGCTGAACTCTTCGCTCTAACCTTTGCTAAAAACACTACCTTGGACGATTCTGGGCTTGTTCCTCCGTCCTTTCCACTCTCTGACTACTTCATGCCACGTATTAAAATTCTTTGCAATGATGTTTTCCATGCCCTCGCTGGCCTAAACCCTCGGAAGGCTTATGGACCTGATGGGGTCCCTCCTATTGTTCTCCGAAACTGTGCCTCCGTGCTTGCACCTTGCTTAGTCAAACTCTTTCAGCTCTGTCTGTCAACATCTACCTTTCCTTCTTGCTGGAAGTTTGCCTACATTCAACCTGTTCCTAAAAAGGGTGACTGTTCTAATCCCTCAAACTACCGTCCTATTGCTTTAATTTCCTGCCTATCTAAAGTTTTTGAATCTATCCTCAACAGGAAGATTCTTAAACATCTATCACTTCACAACCTTCTATCTGATCGCCAGTATGGGTTCCGTCAAGGCCGCTCTACTGGTGATCTTCTGGCTTTCCTTATTGAGTCTTGGTCATCCTCTTTTAGAGATTTTGGTGAAACTTTTGTTGTTGCCTTGGAGATATCAAAAGCTTCTGATAGAGTCTGGCACAAAGCTTTGATTTCCAAACTACCCTCCTACGGTTTTTATCCTTCTCTCTGTAACTTCATCTCAAGTTTCCTTTCTGACCGTTCTATTGCTGCTGTGGTAGACGGTCACTGTTCTTCTGCTAAATCTATTAACAGTGGTGTTCCTTAGGGTTTTGTCCTGTCACCCACTCTCTTCTTATTATTCATCAATGATCTTCTAAACCAAACTTCTTGTCCCATCCACTCCTACGCTGATGATACCACCCTGCACTTTTCCACGTCTTTTCATGGACGTCCAGCCCTTCAGGAGGTAAACATATCACGCAGGGAAGCCACAGAACCCTTGACTTCTGATCTTTCTAAAATTTCTGATTGTGGCAGAGCAAACTTGGTATTATTCAATGCCTCAAAAACTCAATTTCTCCATCTATCAACTCGACACAACCTTCCAGACAACTATCCCCTCTTCTTCAATGACACTCAACTGTCCCCCTCTTCTACACTGAACATCCTCAGTCTGTCCTTTACTTATAATCTGAACTGGAAACTTCACATCTCATCTCTAGCTAAAACAGCTTCTATGAAGTTAGGTGTTCTGAGACGTCTCCGCCAGTTTTTCTCACCTCCCCAGCTGCTAACTCTGTACAAGGGCCTTATCCGTCCATGTATGGAATATGCTTCACATGTCTGGGGGGGTTCCACTCATACTGCTCTTCTAGACAGGGTGGAATCAAAAGCTTTTCGTCTCATCAACTCCTCTCCTCTAACTGACTGTCTTCAGCCTCTCTCTCACCGCCGCAAAGTTGCATATCTAGCTGTCTTCTACCGCTATTTTCATGCTAACTGCTCTTCTGATCTTGCTAACTGCATGCCTCCCCTCCTTCCGCGGCCTCGCTGCACGAGATTTTCTTCTTTCTCTTACCCCTATTATGTCCACCTCTCTAACGCAAGAGTTAACCAGTATTCTCAATCATTCATCCCTTTCTCTGGTAAACTCTGGAACTCCCTGCCTGCTTCTGTATTTTCACCTTCCTATGACTTGAATTCCTTCAAGAGGGAGGTTTCAAGACACTTGTTCATCAATTTTTGACCACTGCTTTTACCCTTTTATGGGACTGGCATTTCAGTGGGCATATTTTGTTTATTGAATTTTTGTTGCCCTTGGCCAGTGTCCTTTCTACATAAAAAAAAAAAAAAAATAAAAATAAAAACTGACTGTCTTCAGCCTCTTTCTCACTGCCGCAATGTTGCATATCTAGCTGTCTTCTACCGCTATTTTCATGCTAACTGCTCTTCTGATCTTGCTAACTGCATTCGTCTCCCTCCTCGCTGCACAAGACTTTCTTCTTTCTCTCACGTCTATTCTGTCCACCTCTCTAACACAAGAGTTAACCAGTACTCTCAATCATTCATCCCTTTCTCTGGTAAACTCTGGAACTGCCTGCCTGCTTCTGTATTTCCACCTTCCTATGACTTGAATTCCTTCAAGAGGGAGGTTTCAAGACACTTATTCATCAATTTTTGACCACTGCTTTGACCCTTTTATGGGACTGGCATTTCAGTGGGCATTTTTTTTTATTGGGTTTTTGTTGCCCTTGGCCAGTGTCCTTCCTACATAAAAAAAAAAAAGTAGTAATAGTAGTAGCAGTAGTAGTAACAGTAGCAGCAGTTTCATCATGACATTATTATTATTATCATTATTGTTGTTTTTGTTGTTGTTGTTGTTGCTGCTGTTGTTGTTGCTACTGCTGCTGCTGCTGCTATATTTGTTGTTGTTGTTTTTTTGTTTTTGTTTTTTTTATGTTATTTCCCCGAACAAAGCAGGGGTACTTTTGAAGAGAAATGAAGGCACAAGAAACCATGATTTTCCTTTTTTTTTTTCCTTGCTTTAATATATATATATATATATATATATATATATATATATATATATATATATATATATATATATATATATATATATATATATATATATATATATATATATATATATATATATATATATATATATATATATATTTTTTTTTTTTTTTTTTATGTAGGAAGGACACTGGCCAAGGGCAACAAAAATCTAATAAAAAAAAATGCCCACTGAAATGCCAGTCCCATAAAAGGGTCAAAGCAGTGGTCAAAAATTGATGAATATGAAGAGTTTAGTGGCTGCGTGGTACTAGTATCTTGTGAAACACCCTAGAACACCCTAGTGTTTGAGCAAATGCAGTAATCAAGTTTCAGTCATGAGTTTCCAAATGTTTCTTCTATTTTTTATTTATCGTCATTTACAGCATCTTTTTGATCAGATATGAAATCAAGCAATTCACCTTTCAGAGAAGTCTCCTCAATATTGACAGTGTACACAGACCATAAATGCAAACACGGTGTAAGTATGCATACAGTGGTCCCACGAGAAGGAACATAAGAACATAAGAAATAAGGGAAGCTGCAAGAAGCGACCAGGCTTACACGTGGCAGTCCCTGTATGAAACACACCTACCTATTTCCATCTGCTATTCCCATCCATAAACTTGTCTAATCTTCTCTTAAAGCTCTCTAGTGTCCTAGCACTAACTACATGATTACCATGAGTCTGTTCCACTCATCTACCACTCTATTTGAGAACCAATTTTTTTCCTATCTCCTTCCTAAACCTAAATTTTTCAAGCTTGAACCCGTTATTTCTTGTTCTACCCTGGTTGCTGATCCTAAGAATTTTGCTTACATCTCCCTTGTTATAACCCTTATACCACTGAAAGACTAAACATCCTTTAGTCATATCATATTTTTAACAGGATAAGATATCAGCAGTGCTTTGGTGTGGGGACTAGGATGGTTGTAGCATTCCTTCCCTGATTTCCCAAAATAACAACAGAAATTCTAACACCTCTGTCGATTGTTATTATTATTATTATTATTATTATTATTATTATTATTGTTGTTGTTGTTGTTGTTGTTGTTGTTGTTGTTGTTGTTGTTGTTGTTGTTGTTGTTGTTGTTGTTGTTGTTGTTGTTGTTGTTGTTGTTATTATTATTATTATTATTATTATTATTATTGTTGTTGTTGTTGTTGTTGTTGTTGTTGTTGTTGTTGTTGTTGTTGTTGTTGTTGTTGTTGTTGTTGTTGTTGTTGTTGTTGTTGTTGTTGTTGTTGTTGTTGTTGTTGTTGTTGTTGTTGTTTTTGTTAGTAGGAGGAGGAGGAGGAGGAGTTGTAATTTAATTATTTATTATATTTATTAATTCATTATTATTGCAGGTTAAGTGGAAGCTTTTGTGTTCCATTAGCTTTATGAATGTTAACACTCATCATTGTAGTTGGGATGATTAAAAGTGATAAAACACACAATGAGAGGATGGGAGCGGTTGTTGGGAACACCGGTAAGGCATGCATCATTCTGTGTGTGAGTGGTGGTAATGATGTTGAGTGTGATGGGAGCATTGGATGTATGGAGGCGGTGGGTCTTAGAGAGTGAAAACAGGAAATGGATGTGAAAATTACCCGATCCTATGGAGGTGGTGAAGGAGGGATGCATGAAACGAAGAGCTGACGATGGTATTTCTGACTACATTTTTTTGTTTCTGGTCGGTGGAAAAAAACGTAAACGCTTTGTGGTAGTAAACTTCTTCAGTATTATTACGTGTATAATGGAAGGTATTTCCTGCTTGTTTTAAAATTAACTGCACCAGGAAACTAACTTAGTTTCCAATTTAGTTTCAACCCAACATTTCACCATGCTCGTATTACATACTTTCATGAGTTTTGTAACCATGTTATCTTTGTACACACTTGCTGAATAAAAAAATGTTTTTAATGTCTTAGCAATAATGAACAGTAGTAATACAGTCAAGGTGACATTACTTACAGGAGAGTGATAACTATGTAAAAGGGAAAGAAGGAAGGATTAGAGGGAATAGTGCACGAGAGGTGAAAAGGGTTGGCGAGGAGTGTGTGCGACTCTAGAGGGAGGATGTGGGGAGGAGCACATCACGGAAATGGACGAGTGAAGGGCGGCGTTAAGTTGCATGAAGTGCGACCATCAGGGAAGAGGAGAGGGAAAGTCATGTTGGAAGGGAGAGGGAGAGGAGGGGGAATGAGGTTTGGTCAGGGGGTGAGTTACAAAGGACCTAAACTTATGACTTTTAATTGTATATAATTATGTAGAAATATATAGCGTACATCACAGCGTCCACCCCAACTCGTGTTAAATTGTTTACCTCGCATCCCGCTGCCCACCTG
>NC_087164.1:7179922-7339922 GCF_035594125.1 Scylla paramamosain | reverse complement strand
GTGTGTGTGTGTGTGTGTGTGTGTGTGTGTGTGTGTGTGTGAGTAGTTATTGTAAATATATATATATATATATATATATATATATATATATATATATATATATATATATATATATATATATATATATATATATATATATATATATATATATATATATATATATATATGGGTTTAGGAAGGGGGATAAAAACCCAGGGAGGAGTTAGGATTCTTTTAATCTCTAACGTTTCGGCTGAATAGCCATCCTCAGAGAGACTGGTTTACATGAGTGAAAGCACACTATTTATAACAACATACAAAATTTCCTCATTTGTATGTTGTTATAAATAGTGTGTTTTCACTCATGTAAACCAGTCTCTCTGAGGATGGCTATTCAGCCGAAACGTTAGAGATTAAAAGAATCCTAACTCCTCCCTGGGTTTTTATCCCCCTTCCTAAACCCAACTGCTTGTCAACATGAACAATTCACATATATATATATATATATATATATATATATATATATATATATATATATATATATATATATATATATATATATATATATATATATATATATATATATGACCTAGAGCAATTGGTGCAACACCCTACTCGTATTCCTGACCGTCTTGGAGATACGCCCAACATTCTTGACCTTTTCCTGACCTCTAATCCTTCTGCTTATGCTGTCACCCTTTCTTTTCTGTTGGGCTCTTCCGATCACAATCTCATATCCTTATCTTGTCCTATCACTCCAATCCCTCCTCAGGATCCCCCTAAGCGAAGGTGCCTCTGGCGTTTTGCCTCTGCTAGTTGGGGGGACCTGAGGAGGTATTTTGCTGATTTTCCTTGGAATGACTACTGCTTCCGTGTCAGAGACCCGTCTTTGTGTGCTGAGCGCATAACAGAGGTGATAGTGTCTGGCATGGAGGCATACATTCCTCACTCTTTTTCTCGTCCTAAACCTTCTAAACCTTGGTTTAACACAGCTTGTTCTCGTGCTATACATGATAGAGAGGTGGCCCACAAAAGGTACTTAAGCCTTCCATC
Source organism: Scylla paramamosain (assembly GCF_035594125.1). Lineage (NCBI taxonomy): Eukaryota > Metazoa > Arthropoda > Malacostraca > Decapoda > Portunidae > Scylla > Scylla paramamosain. Next base: position 7,338,890 of record NC_087164.1, on the reverse strand, counting down.
ACCAGAATCTCATGCACTTTATATTTCTGCCCGGAACCATGCCAAGTCTGTTCTCCAACTAGCCAAAAACTCCTTCATTAACAGAAAATGTCAAAACCTTTCAAGATCTAACTCCCCTCGTGACTTCTGGCATCTAGCCAAAAATATCTCCAATAACTTTGCTTCTTCTTCTTTCCCTCCTCTGTTTCAACCAGATGGCACCACTGCTATCACATCTATTTCTAAAGCTGAACTCTTTGCTCATAGCTTTGCTAAAAACTCTACCTTGGACGATTCTGAGCTTGTTCCTCCCTCTCTTCCACCCTCTGACTACTTCATGCCACCAATTAAAATTCTTCGCAATGATGTTTTCCATGCCCTCGCTGGCCTAAACCCTCGGAAGGCTTATGGACCTGATGGGGTCCCTCCTATTGTTCTCCGAAACTGTGCCTCCGTGCTTGCACCTTGCCTAGTCAAACTCTTTCAGCTCTGTCTGTCAACATCTACCTTTCCTTCTTACTGGAAGTTTGCCTACATTCAACCTGTTCCTAAAAAGGGTGACCGTTCTAATCCCTCAAACTACCGTCCTATTGCTTTAATTTCCTGCCTATCTAAAGTTTTTTAATCTATCCTCAACAGGAAGATTCTTAAACATCTATCACTTCACAACCTTCTATCTGATCGCCAGTATGGGTTCCGTCAAGGCCGCTCTACTGGTGATCTTCTGGCTTTCCTTACTGAGTCTTGAATCATCCTCTTTTAGAGATTTTGGTGAAACTTTTGCTGTTGCCTTGGACATATCAAAAGCTTTTGATAGAGTCTGGCACAAGGCTTTGATTTCCAAACTACCCTCCTACGGTTTCTATCCTTCTCTCTGTAACTTCATCTCAAGTTTCCTCTCTGACCGCTCTATTGCTGCTGTGGTAGACAGTCACTGTTCTTCTCCTAAATCTATTAACAGTGGTGTTCCTCAGGGTTATGTCCTGTCACCCACTCTCTTCTTATTATTCATTAATGATCTTCTAAACCAAACTTCTTGTCCTATCCACTCCTACGCTGATGATACCACCCTGCACTTTTCCACGTCTTTTCATAGACATCCAACCCTTCAGGAGGTAAACATATCACGCAGGGAAGCCACAGAACGCCTGACTTCTGATCTTTCTAAAATTTCTGATTGGGGCAGAGCAAACTTGGTATTGTTCAATGCCTCAAAACTCAATTCCTCCATCTATCAACTCGACACAACCTTCCAGACAACTATCTCCTCTTCTTCAATGACACTCAACTGTCCCCCTCTTCTGCACTGAACATCCTCGGTCTGTCCTTTACTTATAATCTGAACTGGAAACTTCACATCTCATCTCTAGCTAAAACAGCTTCTATGAAGTTAGGTGTTCTGAGACGTCTCCGCCAGTTTTTCTCACCCCACCAGCTGCTAACTCTGTACAAGGGCCTTATCCGTCCATGTATGGAGTATGCTTCACATGTCTGGAGGGGTTCCACTCATACTGCTCTTCTAGACAGGGTGGAATGAAAAGCTTTTCGTCTCATCAACTCCTCTCCTCTAACTGACTGTCTTCAGCCTCTCTCTCACCGCCGCAATGTTGCATATCTAGCTGTCTTCTACCGCTATTTTCATGCTAACTGCTCTTCTGATCTTGCTAACTGCATGCCTCCCCTCCTTCCGCGGCCTCGCTGCACGAGACTTTCTTCTTTCTCTCACCCCTATTCTGTCCACCTATCTAACGCAAGAGTTAACCAGTATTCTCAATCATTCTTCCCTTTCTCTGGTAAACTTTGGAACTCCCTGCCTGCTTCTGTATTTCCACCTTCCTATGACTTGAATTCCTTCAGGAGGGAGGTTTCAAGACACTTATCCACCAATTTTTGACCACTGCTTTGACCCTTTTATGGGACTGGCATTTCAGTGGGCATTTATTTAGTAGATTTTTGTTGCCCTTGGCCAGTGTCCATCCTACATAAAAAAAAAAATAAATAAAATATATATATATATATATATATATATATATATATATATATATATATATATATATATATATATATATATATATATATATATATATATATTTATATATATATATATATATATTCATATATTCATATATATATATATATATATATATATATATATATATATATATATATATATATATATATATATATATATATATATATATATATATATATATATATAACCTCTTATTTTTGTGACTATACCTAATTGACTCACTCCTCATCCGTGTAATTAAACGGCACTTTCATATCAGTTAAGGAGCTACAGGCCCAGTTTTATTTTGATGGTTCTCTAAATTTTCATTAGTCTTCTAGTTTACTGTTGTCTTTGGGCGTTCCTTCTAAGATCTTTTCACATATTCTTTGTGTAGTGAATTCATTCCTTTTTTGGCGTTAGTTATTTTACCTGCGCCTTTATAGGACTGTTCATGTTCATATTCATTTATTCACATTCATCCTGCTTTCTTATAAATCTTGCCGTTCCACTAATTTTCTCCTTCATGATTTGATCATCTTTATTGTGCATTTTTTATTGAAACATTCTAATCTCTGCTGCATCCGTTTTCTTTTCACCTGCTCAGTATTGCCCCATACATCAATGCTGATCTTGCAGCTATCTTCTAAACCTTATCCTTGATTCTCGCCCTGATATTTTGATCACACACCGCTTCTATTTCCTTTCCTTTTTTTTTTTTTTTTCCATCTCTGCTACTTCTGTATCCAGCTCTCCATCTGTCACCGTTGATCCCAGGTATTTACATACACTTTTCTGGTCTGTTGGGCTCCTTTCTAGGCAGACTTCCTTGTCCCCCGTTTGTTCGTTAAGGCTTAAAATATTCTTTTCCTCCCTGCTGATCCACTGCTCTCCTCTACTCCTCCAGTTTCTTTTCCACCACTTTTTTTATGGGTACTAGAAGCTCAATATATTATGCACCAATGGCCAATCATCGATTGATTCACGCCGAAATTTCAGATAAAGATAATATTATCAATCCCACGTATGAACTAAACCTTTTTCTATTGTTCCTACACCATTTCTAATCAGAGTATGAGCTTATTAATATATTCTTCGGAAACCATGCATTCCATTTTTTATTTGACTTCCTACATCAGAAGTATAATTAAAACTGGGAACAAGTTCCCCATGAGGTGGTCTTGAATCCAGTCACATCAAATATCAATGCATTTTCTTATTTATTTGTTTATATATTCATTACACCGGAACCATTTCAAGTGCCTCTTTTGTATGGCCATCCTGACTATTTATCTCTATTTTTATTATTATTATTATTATTATTATTATTATTATTATTATTATGATTATTATTAAAGTATACACAATCTTTTCCTTTCCCCTACGCTGACTGTGTTGGGACGAATGAAATTTGTTACCCACTATGTCTCATATTTAAGTTATATTCATATTACCTCATTTTCCTGCAGGTATCTATTTCATCTTTTCTTAACCATTATCACATAAGTTCATAAACTGAATTAATAGGTTACTACATTCACTTATTTCATGTAACAGGAGGAAGCAGTAGGTACCTGCCGAAACGATAATTACTTCCAGTGAGGTCTAAATCACTGGATCAGGGGGTGCTGTGAACTTTAAAACTATTAAACCCAGCTGTGATCTCACTGAACGTTTCCTTTTGTGTCTCACAACACAAGGGGATAGTCACAGCCTGCCCTCTAAAGACAACTCTCTTTCTTCACACAAAACTACAAGCACCTAATTACACACACACACACACACACACACACACACACACACACACACACACACACACACACACACACACACACACACACACACCCTTCACTCAAAATTTAAAAATTATCATGGTGACTCCTACACCAGACTCGGAATCCCCATCTGGGGAAGGGACCACAAATATCCCCTAACCTAACTAAGTCTTCAGCCATGCTGCCCTAGACAGCAGCAGACAGATATGTTTATCAGCACCCCTTTGTTTGTAAACATTGGGTTCTGAGCATGTGCAGTGCGCAGGCAGACACACTGTGGTGTTATTTATAGTATATTAAAATAACGCAACAGACGCACAACGTGGCTTTATCTATAATACTTCACAGAGACATATCAAAAACACAGGATCTGTTAATAAGAATTAAAGGGTTCTGGTTCTAATCCGGGTTGGGACAGTCAACGCCCAGGTCACCCAGCTGTTCCTCCTTCCGTTGGGTTGGTCGATAAAGGAGTACCTGGGAAAACCTATACTGTGGATGTCACAGTAACCTGGTGTTCCGCGGTAAGGGACCACGGGCTCAAACATCGCTGATCCGGAGGGGAGCACCGAGGCCCAAACTTTACCTTAAAGTAGCGGGTCTTATGGCCATAGTATTAAATTCCCACTTCGTCGTCGAGTTCCCGACCTCATCCAAGGGTCTGGAGTAGATAAGGGCAGTAGGCATCTGCCGAAACGATAATTACTCCTAGTGAGGTCTAAAGCACTGGATCATGGGATGCTGTGAGCTTACCCTTAAACCCGGCTGTGACTTCACTGAACGTTTCTCTTTGTGTCTCACAATACAATCAGAGCTTTCCCTCTAAAGACAGCTCTCTTCCTTCACACAAAACTACAAGCACTTACTTACACACACACACACACACACACACACACACACACACACACACACACACACACACACACACACACACACACACACACCCTTCACTCAAAATTCAAAATTATCATGGCGACTCTTACACCAGCCTCGGAGTCCCCATCTGGTGAGGGAACCACAAATCTTCCCTGGCCGGACTGCTCTTCTGGTGTCGACCCTAAGTGTCTAAGTGTCTTGACACTCCCCTCAACTTTTTCTTCATTAATTTCTGTAACATTCGCGGTCTTATATCTAATTTTCATTCTGTTAAACACTACCTCTCCACTACTAAACCTCATCTTCTTTTCCTCACTAAAACACAGGTGTCTGAGGCAACTGACAGTAGCTCCTTTTCTGTTCCCTCCTACTTTCTCTATCCTCACTTTCCATTCAAATCTTGATGTTGTGTTTATGTGCGCAATGACTTAACCTGCTCTCGTCCCCACGCTCTTGAATTTTCTGAGTTTTCCACCATATGGCTACGACTACAGAATCACTCCCAAATTAACTTTATCTGTGCTACATATCTCTCATCTAACTCCTCTGACTATAAGAAATTCTTTGACTACTTAACTTCCAAAGTGGAGCACATTCTGACTCTTCCCTTTTGTGGAGATATTCATTCTTGGAGACTTCAATGTTCACCACTAGCTTTGGCTTTCCTCTCCCTTCACGGACCATCCTCGTGAACTAGCCTTCAGCTTTGCTATCCTCCACGATCTAGAGCAATTGGTGCAACACCCTACTCGTATCCCTGTTTTTTTTTAAAGCTATGCCAAACATTCTTGATCTTTTCCTAACCTCTAATCCTTCTGCTTACACTGTTACCCTCTCTTCTCCGTTCGGCTCCTCCGATCGCAATCTCATATCTGTAATTTGTCCTATCGCTCAAATCCCTCCTCAGGATACCCCTAAGCGGAGGTGACTCTGACGTTTTCCCTCTGCTAGTTTTGGGGACCTGAGGAGGTATTTTGCTGATTTTCCTTGGAATGACTACTAACAGAGGTGATAGTGTCTGGCATGGAGGCGTACATTCCTCACTCTTTTTCTCGACCTAAACCTTCCAAACCTTTGGTTTAACAGAGACTGTTCTTTTGCTATACATGATAGAGAGGTGGCCCACAAAAGGTACTTAAGCCTTCCATCACCAGAATCTCATGCGCTTTATATTTCTGCCTGGAACCATGCCAAATATGTTTTCCAACTAGACAAAAACTCCTTCATTAATAGAAAGTGTCAAAATCTTTCAAGATATAATTTCCCTCGGGATTTCTGGCATCTACTACTGGCCACTACTATCATATCTATCTCTAAAGCTGAACTCTTCGCTCAAACCTTTGCTAAAAACTCTACCTTGGACGATTCAAGGCTTGTTCATATATATATATATATATATATATATATATATATATATATATATATATATATATATATATATATATATATATATATATATATATATATATATATATATATATATATATATATATACACACACGAAGAGGTGGCGGGGATGCAACACAGGACCATATTCTTTAACACTTATCTCCCCATAATGGACATAACTTCGCTCTGCTCGTAATAATCGCAGCAGTACCATCGCCATTAATAACAACAACAACAGCAACAACGACAACAGTAACAGTAATAACAGCAGTAGCAGTAAATAGTCTTAGGACATAGTGCCACCACTTCTTGCTCGTGTGTCTTATCGATCTTCGTGTCATTGTTATCTGATCGCCACCTTTGTCTTGTTTGTACCTTGTCTTTTATGCATCTCTTTTTACATTAGAAACCGACTGAGGAAGAGTTACAAAAGCAAAAGTTGCAAGAAAATAACTAAAGGAAAAACACTTATTTCTGTTTAGCGTGAATAAAATAAGAGTGAGCCGGAAAAAAAAAAATCTTAAATCACATTAGTCTTATTACGGCTTGATGCTCTAACGTTTAAATAATAATCTTTCAAACGTAAGTAAAGCGTTCCAGCGTTCCATTCGACATTATACAAATGTACTGCATGAAAGTGAAAAACCTTAGCACATGTTTCTTTGTATAATACGAGTACACAATGCACAACACATTAGAATCTAATTTAACGCAGAAAAAAATAGTTACTCTAAAATGTATTAAATTTAAAAGTAATGTATGCCATTGTTATTTATGTAGTTTGTGAAAAAAAAAATGACAACCAACCAGTTCAGGAAATTTTCTTGCGTTGTGGAAGTGTTTCTTGTGAAGCGAGTGTCTCCATCTTGGTTGCCACGAAGGTTACACATCTGGTGCCGGGATTCCTGAAATGCCTTGTTCAGGGAAGTCTTTTTTACTCGTAAACACATTTTCATATGCACATAACATACGTATTTTGTAACAGTATTCAATATAAAATTTTATTTTGTTTTTTGTTTATATACTAATGCTTGGGTGTCAGCAGAAGTGCTATCATTCTATGATTTCCGAAAACAATGAATTCTTGAGAAATCCTTCCTCACAGAAACTAGTCAGGTCATGCTCATAAGAACGCTGATGTTGGAAACATCTTGTGTCTTCCAGCCAATTGAAAATAAAATAGTAGAAAACAAATGCTATCAAATAGCTGAGAACATTTTCAGCAGATTTCATTTCGTGTTATGTTATGCCACCCGAAAATTTGAGAATATTGTTTAATGTGTGTGTTGTTTTTGCCGAACAGTTTGGTGATTTTAATAAACACACACACACACACACACACACACACACACACACACACCTTATAGTTCTCACTAACTTTCAATATTGTCAAAATATTTGCTGTGATGAGAGAAAAAAAGGGCTAGCATACAGAGAAACAAGTACACCACAGTTTTTTAGGATGAACATCTCATAATACATGATAGAAAATAATTGCAATAAGTCAAAGAATGATTACCAGGTTGTGTAAAGCTCTTCATTTATACTTCCGTCCAATATGCCGCTCTGATCCATTAGTCTTTGTGATAAAATTTTTCCAACTCTGGCAGGAAGTACTTTTTTTTTCTACGTAATGTGTTGAATGATAAATTGTAAGATTTTATCAGTATCTTAGTGATATGATTTCTTATATGAATGGGATCAGAGGTTGGCTGGCTGAATATGAATAATGCAGGTTTTCGCGTGAATTCCTCTCATACTGTATCACTTCGAAGCATATAAACTGCACTTCATATTCGAACTTCAAAGTTACACATTAGACAGCCAAGTAAATATAGCCTAAGAACGTTTTTAAGCGTTTTTACGTGGATTTTCCTGTTAATTTAATTATCTAATATATGGTGACTGCAATGAGGTGATGTATAAAAAGCAACACCAGCAGTAGTAGTGAAAGTAGTAGTAAAAGTAGTAGTAGTAGTAGTAATAGTAGTAGTAGTAGTAGTAGTCGTAGCAGCAGCAACAGTAGTAGCAGTAGTAGTAGTAGTAGCAGTAGCAGTAGTAGTAGTAGTAGTAGTTGTAGTTGTTGTTGTTGTTGTTGTAGTAGTAGTTGTTGTTGTTGTTGTTGTTGTTGCTGTTGTTGTTGTAGCAGTAGTAGTAGTAGGAGTAGTAATAGTAGTAGTAGTAGTAGCGGTGGTGGTGGTGGTGGTGCAGATAGTGTGGGAGAAGGACGGGTGTGTGGCTCCGTGTTTTACGACTTTTTTTTTTTTTTGTAAAAACAGACTAAATCCCGTGGAAAAAAAGAAGCAGTGAATAGCGTAGTATAAACCTTTGTACCATTGAAAAAAAAAATTGGATTATTACGTGCATTATTTTTGTCAAAAACTGTGATTTGTTATGGTACAGAAAGCAGTGAATGTGAATGTAGTGTTAATGCGACCGCTGGGACCGGCCGACCTGAGGTCAGCCGCTGATAAGATGCTAAGGCAGGAAGCGTCAGCTCCACCATCATACCGATAATAACGAAGTCAGACTATATTTTCTTTTCTTGTGTATTTCAAATTGCCATATATTTTTATTTATTTTTCTCTCTTTTTTCCATTTTGTTATTTGTGTTTATATAGCTTTTTTTTTCTTTTTTAAATAGCCATACACACAACATAGATACCTCACACTCATTAACTGTGTTAAGTATATTTTATCATATTGTTTGTGTGCGTGTCTGCATGCACATATATATATGTGTATATATACCTCACATAAAAATGTTTAAAAGTATGATGAACTGTAATAATTCTAGATCATAGATGCATATTATCTTAAAATCTGTAATCTCTCTCTCTCTCTCTCTCTCTCTCTCTCTCTCTCTCTCTCTCTCTCTCTCTCTCTCTCTCTTTTTTCCTCCTGATTTTATATAATGTGAGATGTCCGACCCATCTGGTCAAAGAAAGGCTGTCGGTGTTCGAAGGAAGAACACGAATATGTGTTTTGTAAATGTGTGAAAGAAAACAGAAAATACACTAATTGTCGGAAGGGTGATGACTGTCACTTCTTGCTGGGGCGAAACTCAGGCAGGGAGAGAGGACAAATGCAAACTGGCAGTCAAGATGACTATCAAGTTCAGAGGAGGGAAACGAGGGAAGGAATGTCTGCCAACCCACTATCACCACCGCCACTGCTGCCACCGTCCCCCACCTTCCAACTGCCTCTGTTACCAATACTGTCTTAAAATTCCACATCTCTTTCTGACCTCGATACATCAGGTGATGAAGGAGTTAACAAGGGATGCGACAAAGAGATGAGTGTATGGCACATATATCGTGGTTGTTGGGTGGTCTGCAAACCTTTTTGAGCCACACAATGTATGGAGTCCCGACCATTATTGCTAGAGAAATTATTGTACTTCTCAGTAATTACAACCAGGACACACCCGTTGCTTCTCTAGTTTTTAAAGTTCTCTTCCTTCTCCCTGAGTTCTTAAGAAAAAAATCCCTTGGGAGAGGATCAGAGGCTTGTGGAAGTGCTTGTACTTCCGCCAAAACTGGGTGGAATGGGGATCAGTAACATTGAGAAACTGGCCGATATGGAGAACAGAAACTCCATTATCCAGATCCCTCATTGAAAAGATTATTACTCAGGATGCAAATGGGGATATCGAACAAAGTGTGATCACCGAGAAAAGAAGGAAAATAACAAGAGACCGACAAGAAACACGAAAGAATACACTGGAACAACTGAAGCACAACTTGTCGGCGTATGTGTAGAAAACTCGACACCGCTCAGGAGACGAGGTCCAACTGACTAACATCTCTATCAGTAAGAGCAAAAGATTTCAGTCTCAACAAACAAAAATTTATCGACACCGTTGCTCTGAGGTATGGCTGGCTAGTTGAGCGGCTCCCAAACACCTGTGCGTAAGGTCTCCTAATGACGTCACCCACACCATGAATTGCAAAAAGGGGAGATTCATCTGCATCAAACATGTCGAAGTGAGGGACCCAACAGCAAACATGCAGAGGGAGGTGTGTCATAATGTATCCACTGAACCGACACTGCTCCCTCTATATGGCGAACACCTGTACAGGACGGCCAACACATGAAATGAGGCACGCATAGACATTAATGCTCGCGGATTCTGGACAAGAGGACAAAGGGTCTTTCTTAACATCCGGATTTTTAACCAGATGGTTGCCCGTTACCGCGAGCTGTTCCTAGAAGCTAGTCTTTATCACATTCGGCGGAATGGGCCGACATACTGGCAAAAAGGAAGCACCAGCTTTTCGTTCTCCCTGCTCAGGTCGGTCCTCCTATGCCTCAGGAGTACTAGACAATGCCCCCAAAACCATGGGCATGGCAAAGCTTCACAGAGGTGGAGAGTAGCATTACGGTTGGCCAGGAGTGATTGTGTTAGAATTATGGATATTCTAAAATACTGAAAGATTTGTTATGTACAGATTTTAAGTAGTAGTATGGTCGGATGCTACAGTCATTAGCGTCAGTAGGGTTGGAAATAATGACCTCCAATTCATGAAGCCTCCTTCTATGATCTGTAAATAAAGGCGGGGTGGAGGTATCATGTAGTAAAAAGAAATAGTAGTAGAAGTAGCAACAATACTAGTAGTAGTAGTAGTAGTAGTAGTAGTAGTAGTAGTGGCAGTAGTCATAATAAAAATAGTAGTAGTAGTGGCTATAGTAATAATAAAAGTAGTAGTAGTAGTGTTGGTAGTAATATGAGTAAGACTAGCAGCAATAACATTGTAGGCCAGGATCTTCATGACCTTTGGATTCCAAATACAGTGTTTTATGAATGTGGATATTGAACTCTCATATACGAGTTACTGACCTCATCACTGTTCTTACCCCCTCCAGTATACATCCAACTACTAACCCCACCCACACCAACAAACACACAAACACAGACACACACACACACACACACACACACACACACACACACACACACACACACACACACACACACACACACACCTGGTAGAGTAATAAGTAGCCTTAAATAGAAAATAAGAAAGAATACATGCTATTCAACGTAGGGAGACGGTAGTTATTACTTCCTCAATGCACGGCCGAGTCAGGCCTGGTTTACTCCGTCACCGTGCACCGTCCAACAATAACGTCACCACCGTTTCCATTCGAGCGACTGCAGTGAAAACCGACCTCTGTTTCTGCCTCCGCTTGAAGGGACGCCATCGAACAGAAGAGATGAACCGAGTTTAATTTTGTACAATGAGACGGGCACAATGATGCACGTTACAATGTTTTGAATGTTCTATACATGATAAAACATTACCTCTTTACAGCTTTTTAGTGTAATAATAATATATTGTAAATTAGACACTTTTATATTGCTCGTGGAAAAAGAGGGGTGGCTAGCGTCTCAGCGAGAGGTGCGGCAACACCGCAAAGCAATGTAAACACAAGCACAAGATCCCCCTAAGCGGAGGTGTCTCTGGCGTTTTGCCTTTCCGAGTTGGGGAGACGTGAGAAGGTATTTTGCTGATTTTCCTTGGGATGACTACTGCTTCCGTATCAGAGACCTGTCTCTGTGTGCCGAACGCATAACATAGGTGATAGTGTCTGGCATGGAGGCGTACATTCCTCACTCTTTTTCTCGACCTAAACCCTCCAAATCTTGTTTTAACACAGCTTGTTCTCGTGCTATACATAATAGAGAGGTCGCATACAAAAAGGTACTTGAGCCTTCCATCACCAGAATCTCATGCGCCTTTTATTTCTGTCTGGAACCATGCTAAGTCTGTTCTCCAACTAGCCAAAACTTCTTCATCAATAGAAAGTATCAAAATCTCTCAAAATCTAACTCCCCTCGTGACTTCTGGCATCTAGCCAAAAACATCTCAAATAACTTTGCTTCTCCATTTTTCCTTCCTTTGTTTCAACAAGATAGCATCACTGCTATCACATCTATCTCTCATCTATCTCTCTTCGTTCAAACCTTTGCTAAAAACTCTACCTTGAACGATTCAAGGCTTGTTCCTCCCTCTCCTCCACCCTCTGACTACTTCATGCTACCTATTAAAATTCTTCGCAATGATGTTTTCCGTGCCCTTGCTGGCCTAAACCCTCGGAAGGCTTGTGGACCTAATGGGGTCCCTCCTATTGTCCTCCGAAAATGCGCTTCCGCACTTGCACCCTGCCTACTCAAACTCTTTCAACTCTGTCTGTCAACATCTACGTTTCCTTCTTGCTGGAAGTTTGCCTACATTCAGCCTGTTCCTAAAAAAGGGTGACCGTTCTAATCCCTTAAACTACCTATCCTATTGCTATTTCCTATAGTTTTTTAATCTATCCTCAACAGGAAGATTCTTAAACATCTATCACTTCACAACCTTCTATCTGACCGCCAGTATGGGTTCCGTCAAGGCCGCTCTACTGGTGATCTTCTGGTTTTCCTTATTGAGTCTTGGTCATCCTCTTTTTAGTAATTTTGGTGAAACATTTGCTGCCGCCTTAGACATATCAAAAAGCTTTTGATAGAGTCTATCACAAAGCTTTGATTTCCAAACTACCCTCCTACAGTTGCTATCCTTCTCTTTGTAACTTCATCTCAAGTTTCCTTTCTGACCGTTCTATTGCTGCTGTGGTAGACGGTCACTGTTCTCCTAAATCTGTTAACAGAAGTGTGCTGTTCTGTCACCTACTCTCTTGCTTTTATTCATCAATGATCTTCTAAACTAAACTTCTTGTTCTATCCACTCCTACGTTGATGATACCAGTAGGAGGAGGCAGTAGACGCCTACCGAAACGATAATTACTCTATTAGTTGGGGGGTGGGGTATTTTGCTGATTTTCCTTGGAATGACTACTGCTTCCGTGTCAGAGACCCGTCTTTGTGTGCTGAGCGCATAACAGAGGTGATAGTGTCTGGCATGGAGGCATACATTCCTCACTCATTTTCTCGTCCTATACCTTCTAAACCTTGCTTGTTCTCATGCTATACATGATAGAGAGGTGGCCCACAAAAGGTACTTAAGCCTTCCATCACCAGAATCTCATGCACTTTATATTTCTGCCCGGAACCATGCCAAGTCTGTTCTCCAACTAGCCAAAAACTCCTTCATTAACAAAAAATGTCAAAACCTTTCAAGATCTAACTCCCCTCGTGACTTCTGGCATCTAGCCAAAAATATCTCCAATAACTGTGCTTCTTCTTCTTTCCCTCCTCTATTTCAACCAGATGGCACCACTGCTATCACATCTATTTCTAAAGCTGAAGTCTTCGCTCAAACCTTTGCTAAAAACTCTACCTTGGACGATTCTGAGCTTGTTCCTTCCTCTCCTCCACCCTCTGACTACTTCATGCTACCTATTAAAATTCTTCGCAATGATGTCTTCCATGCCCTCGCTGGCCTAAACCCTCATAAGGCTTATGGACTTGATGGGGTCCTTCCTGTTGTTCTCCGAAACTGTGCCTCCATGCTTGCACCTTGCCTAGTCAAACTCTTTCAGCTATGTCTGTCAACATCTATCTTTCCTTCTTGCTGGAAGTTTGCCTACATTCAACCTGTTCTTAAAAAGGGTGATCGTTCTAATCCCTCAAACTACCGTCCTATTGCTTTAATTTTCTCCCTATCTAAAGTTTTTGAATCTATCCTCAACAGGAAGATTCTTAAACATCTATCACTTCACAACCTTCTATCTGATCGCCAGTATGGGTTCCGTCAAGGCCGCTCTACTGGTGATCTTCTGGCTTTCCTTACTGAGTATTGGTCATCCTCTTTTAGAAATTTTGGTAACTTTTGCTGTTGCCTTGGACATATCAAAAACTTTTGATAGAGTCTGGCACAAAGTTTTGATTTCCAAACTACTCTCCTACGGTTTTTATCCTTCTCTCTGTAACTTCATCTCAAGTTTCCTTTCTGACCGTTCTATTGCTGCTGTGGTAGACGGTCACTGTTCTTCTCCTAAATCTATTAACAGTGATGTTCCTCAGGGTTCTGTCCTGTCGCCCACTCTCTTCTTATTATTCATTAATGATCTTCTAAACCAAACTTCTTGTCCTATCCACTCCTACGCTGATGATACCACCCTGCACTTTTCCACGTCTTTTCATAGACGTCCAACCCTTCAGGAGGTAAACATATCACGCAGGGAAGCCACAGAACGCTTGACTTCTGATCTTTCTAAAATTTCTGATTGGGGCAGAGCAAACTTGGTATTGTTCAATGCCTCAAAAACTCAATTCCTCCGTTTATCAACTGGACACAACCTTCCAGACAACTATCCCCTCTTTTTCAATGACACTCACCTGTCTCCCTCTTCTACACTGAACATCTTCGGTCTGTCCTTTACTTATAATCTGAACTGGAAACTTCACATCTCATCTCTAGCTAAAACAGCTTCTATAAAGTTAGGTGTTCTGAGACGTCTCCGCCAGTTTTTCTTTCCCCACCAGCTGCTAACTCTGTACAAGGGCCTTATCCGTCCATGTATGGAGTATGCTTCACATGTCTGCGGGGGGGTTCCACTCATACTAGACAGGGTGGAATCAAAAGCTTTTCGTCTCTCCTCTAACTGACTGTCTTCAGCCTCTCTCTCACCGCCGGAGTGTTGCATATCTAGCTGTCTTCTACCGCTATTTTCATGCTAACTGCTCTTCTGATCTTGCTAACTGCATGCCTCGCCTCCTCCCGCGGCCTCGCTGCACAAGGCTTTCTTCTTTTTCTCACCCCTATTATGTCCACCTCTCTAACGCAAGAGTTAACCAGTATTCTCAATCATTCATCCCTTTCTCTGGTAAACTCTGGAACTCCCTGCCTGCTTCTGTATTTCCACCTTCCTATGACTTGAATTCCTTGAAGAGGGAGGTTTCAAGATAATTATTCATCAATTTTAGACCACTGCTTTGACCCTTTTATGGGACTGGCATTTCAGTGGGCATATTTTTTTATTGAATTTTTGTTGCCCTTGGCCAGTGTCCTTCCTACATAAAAAAAAATAAAAAAAATAAAAAATGCACTTTTCCGCGTCTTTTCATAGACGTCCTACCATTCAGGAAGTAAACAGTTCGCGCAGGGAAGCCACAGAACGCATGACGTCTGATCTCTCTAAAATTTCTGTTTTGGTATTGTTCAATGCCTCAAAAACTCAATTCCTCAACCTATCAACCATATATATATATATATATATATATATATATATATATATATATATATATATATATATATATATATATATATATATATATATATATATATAATCTCCCTCTCCACCACACCGTGCATTGGTAAAGAAAACACTACTGCCCTCCCCGAGGCTTCTAGGATTCACTAGCGTTTAGTTACTCATATTTCTTTAATATGCAATAAATGACACTCTTCTCCTTCTCACTGGCCTCGGTCCATCAGCTGCGAACAGGAAGCTAGCAAGAATTATACAAATTCCTTGTCGAGGAGGTATCTTCTCCGCTCGGCCATGTTGACAAACAATGGATACAGAGACGGCGGTGAACTCCTCCGTTCAGTACTGAATCCATTAAAAGGACTAATCTAGTGTAAACCGGGCCTCAGTGGGGCAAGCGGTGGTCTTATACCCTTTTTTATAGGAAGCAGACCTCTCAAACATCGATAATTTATCGTTTTTACTCTTGTTTATGTTTAGTTGTTAATGTTTTTTTCTTTTAATTAATGTATTTTTCCTTTAATATTTCATTTGTTTCAATGAATTACTATTTTAATATTTTATTTGTTTTAATGTTTTCTTGTTTTCGTACTTACCCATCTCGGTAAGCTGGTAGCAAAATAACTTCGTTATTGTGCTACCCTAATCCCCAATATTATCCAATTATTGTGTGTGTGTGTGTGTGTGTGTGTGTGTGTGTGTGTGTGTGTGTGTGTGTGTGTGTGTGTGTCCCTCCCTTTCTTTTCCCGTGCGACAGTGTAAAAGAAAAAAAAAGTATTCCCGCATGGTTGTATTTTACTAGCTGGGCAATTAAACGCGTCTTTCAGCTTAAATATCTGCAGCAAATAGCAAGGAGTGAATGAAGGAAGAAGAGGTGTCTGTCCACAGTAAAAGTCTACTAGAAAGGGCTCACTGCAGAGCTGGCCCGACTAGTAGCTGCATTCGGCGGACCAAGTGCGAATAAGTAAAGGAAAGCTGGTGAACGTAAGGAGAAACACAAAGGAGGCCAGTACCAGTAAGGCTGATATGTAGTTCTTCACATCTTCAACATATAGTCATAACGAAATAAGTCACGCGTGGGTCACGTATTTCGGCAGTAGTGTCTGCTTTACCAATGCACGGTGTGGTGGAGAGGGAGAATATATATATATATATATATATATATATATATATATATATATATATATATATATATATATATATATATATATATATATATATATATATATATATATATAACGCAAAAGTTTCATGTACAGAAAGAAATTCCCACTCCCTGAGAATTGCTCCTGTCGTGGAACAAAAGCCTCTCAGCAGTGGACTACCGAGGCAGGAAAAATTCCCCTCGACAGGCCCCAAAATTTCGAGGCAGCATAAAGAACAAACTGCCATGATGACAAGGACCATCACTTCACCGCCACACGCCCACCAGATACTTTTATTTATTTATTTATTTATCTATTTATTTGTTTATCTATTTATTTATTATTTTTTCTTATGGTTTCCTACTATTTTTTTTTAATCATTGTTATTTTTACGTCTCGTATCAGGTCCTAGGGAGAGCCACGTCGTTCGCTGTCAGTGACAGGCCAACCCAGAGGCAAGTGATGAGGACACATAATGAATAACGCTAGGTCCTGGAAACTGGTTCAATGGGGTCAGTGCCTTGGGCACATAACGAACAACGCCAGATATTTGGGTGAGTGGGGTCAGTGTCTTGGGCACATAACGAGCAACACTAGATATCTGGGTCGGTGGGGTCAGTGCCATGGGTACGAAACGAAGAAAGCCAGACGTACTGTTCTGGGTCAGTGGTGCCTGAAATTAATATATTCAAATAGCACTTTAATTTTTTTAATGATAAATCCCATTTTCTTTTATATATTGGCATTTTAGTGATTTTTATTAGAATTTTACCCTACCACAATTTTATTTTAAATTTCACTATTTTAAACTGGCATTTTAGTTCCTTTGAACATTTTGTAATGGCTCCATATGTACAGCGATGTTGTGGCTTCTTCCTGTTTATTTTTTAATCAATCAAATTCACTGCCATAAGAACCTGTATAACATTATAGAGGTGTGGAAGTTTGTTCCAGCCATCACTCTGTTCGTATGCAGTGTTCAAGAACCCGTAACCTTTTAGGGGAGTAATAGAACTTTAGCAGGCTCGATAACACTCATTACTGACGCAGCAGGACAGTGGGAGCAATTCCTCGGCTCAGAAAACTCTTATTCACCTTGGAACTCACAGATAAACCGATTGACGAAAAAAGGAACCTCATAAAAACATAATATGCGAGTTGCTACAATAAATGTATGTATTTGTAATGAAGGACAAGAAAGAGAAGTTATTACACTGATGAAAGAAAAAAATAAAAACAAATAGTGCTTGGAGCCTGAAAGATCAGTTTGACGGGAAATAGAAAGAAAACAACACATCAGTATTATCATATGATGTAGAGTGGAAGAGACGGCAATATGCGTGTAGTAGACGCGATTTTGAGGTCCGACTTTGCCGTGTTCCAAATGTACAATAAATTAATAATAAAAAATCAGGGAAATAACGCTTAACCACTTTGCTCCGGATGCTTAAAAAACGCACGTTGCTCATATACAGCGTAGGCCCGCGAGTGGTAACTTATCTAATTTCTAATACTATAATTCTCTCTCTCTCTCTCTCTCTCTCTCTCTCTCTCTCTCTCTCTCTCTCTCTCTCTCTCTCTCTTTCCGAGTCAACCATTCTGCTATCATAGAGATATGAGACAGGAGTTGTTTTTCTCGGTGTAAGTACGACACACACACACACACACACACACACACACACACACACACACACATTTACGATTTGGGATGTTTGAAGGGTAGTAAATTCCAGAAGAGGATGAAGGAGAGGGAAGGGAAGGCGAAAGATATCAGAAAAGAGATTAGTGGGCAACAATGTGTTCACCAACGTGAGAGAGTCCCATTCTCTCTCTCTCTCTCTCTCTCTCTCTCTCTCTCTCTCTCTCTCTCTCTCTCTCTCTCTCTCTCTCTCTCTCTCTCTCTCTCTCTCTCTATATATATATATATATATATATATATATATATATATATATATATATATATATATATATAGACACACACACACACACACACACACACACACACACACACACACACGCGCGCGCGCGCGCGCGCGCGCGCACGTACCAAAGGAAGTAATAGACACGCGTCCACTACCTTCATTCATCAGTAATTGTCATAAGATGATCTTCCCAACCGCCTCAGCACACACACACACACACACCCATACAGAGAGAGAGAGAGAGAGAGAGAGAGAGAGAGATGTAGGGAGGAGGGAGGAATAGGAGAGTAAGAAGGCAAGGAATGAACCAGGGAGGAGGGGGGGGGACTATAGCCCACCCACTGTCTCCCCCACTGTCTGTGTGTGTGTGTGTATATATATATATATATATATATATATATATATATATATATATATATATATATATATATATATATATATATATATATATATATATATATATATATATATATATATATATATATATATATATATATATATATATATATATATATATATATATATATATATATATATATATATATATATATATATATATATATATATATATATATATATATATATATATATATATATATATATATATATATATATATATATATATATATATATATATATATATATATATATATATATATATATATATTGAGCGTATATATAGTAAGAGATTCTCTCTTACATATTTTTCATTAAATGTGATCCCTAGATCAGTATTTGATATTTTCTTTAAGATATTTTCTTTATATCTAACAAGCCTGATATATATATATATATATATATATATATATATATATATATATATATATATATATATATATATATATATATATATATATATATATATATATATATATATATATATATATATATATATATATATATATATATATATATATATATATATATATATATATATATATATACGAGTATATAAAGCAGCGTTGGTGCTGACCAGCTCAAGCTTTACCTTGCAAGAAATTTCTGGTCCCAACTTCACCAAAGAACACTGTGTAAACGGCAACATGTCTTTCCTCGACGTCCTCGTGAAGCAACAGCAAGTGATGTTCAATACAGCAGTGTACATCAAGCCAGCTAGCCCTGGGCACTGCCTTAATGGAAGGAATGGATGTCCTGACCGATATAAGGACTCTAATATCGGCACTTACATCCGAAGACCACTCACACACTGCAGTACTTGGCAGCAAGTTCATGCAGATATAGAAAGGGCAACACAAGTATTAATAAACAACGGCTTAAGTGGCATAATTCCAGCTCCCAGGAAGACTGAAGAAAGCCTGACATACCATATACTGCCGTGCCTTCTTCTCCACAACATACAAAGAAAACGAAAAAAATTATTATACAAATAGTGAAAAGAAATGTCAAGCCCTCAGACCCAGAAAGGAAGATAAAGCTCCAAATATACGAGTACTACAGGTACAAGAAAACCATCCACCTTCTACTTAGAAATAGTTCCCACATGAAGAGAGAGACAACGCAGAAGTCACACGCCACGTATTAGCTCACCTGTAAACAAGAAAACTGTGAAGTCTTCCTAACATCTTACATCGGCATGACGATGACGAACGTCGTCTCAACGCCTCACTTGCCACCTAACATCCGGACCCCCAAGAATACACCTACAGCAACAGTACATCATCAAGATCACAAGAAAAGAACTGGAAGAAAACACTGAAATCTTAGAAATGAGTCCAGATACGAGATCTCTTGCAATACTTGAAACACTATACATAAAGGAATTCAACCCCAAGCTCACGGTACAAGCCGAAGATTTACAGGCCTTGCCAAGCATGAGAAGGGACCAAGCACAGCCGCCAGAGAGAGCCGTCACAGTTCCAACCAACCGAAGCCAACCGCCACCACAAAAGGAGCCCACCAGTCGCGCTGTACCAATCAGTGCCTCTTATGGCCCAGAGCGACGCCACGACTCATGGCATAAATACCAACCTCTCTCACGCCCATAGGGCTGGAGGGGCTTACAGTTGGAGTTGTAGGTAGGATCCCTGTCCCTATCTTGGGGAAAGTTTCTCGCATTCCTCGACCCATTCCTCCAGGAAGGTCATCCTTCCCGGACGACATAGACACCACGAACATCAGCAATCGGCAAACGACACGGACTCTCATTCACTTCCAGCGCCATGTCCTACCCTTACGGATCAAAGCTCCGCAGAAAGAAAACTGTCATTCCTGGACTTCCCACCGATCCAAGCGACTCCTTTCAAACAAAATAGCCTTCCACATACAAGACGACAACCATCACCAAGCCCGCCTCATCACCTTCCAATTCCACCTCTAATTACCAGTGCCTCCCTGCTCCCAGCACTTCAAGCTCCGACGCCTTTGCTCTTCCTGCCCATGCCACACTAATTCCAAAGAACAAGGACAGCTTGATCCTCGTACAAAACAAGAAAAACAAAGTTCAAGCTTTCACTTCCCAGCATTAAAGAAACGGCCAGCGCCACGAACCACGTCCCACTCCACACCAACACATCAAGCCTTCTGTTGGAGTGATTCGATCTCCTCCACTGCAGGCCTTCCGAGTGCCTGTTCAGGGTGGCTTCCAAACAAGCTATGATGCCGTAGCAGCCACCGAAGCAGCACACACCAGCTCATCGATGAGGAATATCATCGGAAAAGACAGCAGCTCTGTCCTCGTACCATAAAACGAAGAAACATTCCGCACTCTGGAAGCCCTGACAACAGACCAAGCAACACCATGGAAAATAGTCATGCTCAGCCAGGACCAAAAACTCAGCAAAGGCGTGGTCATGGGCTACCCCCTTAGGATGCCTATAGAATTTCTCAAAAGGAACGCCGGTGTCGAAGAAGCAAGAGGTTGTGTCACGCTATGCGACAAAGAGAAAACACAAGAAGTACTGATATCATTCAGGAGTCCCCTTCCCCCACACCTCGATCTGGGGAATTGGGGTCTGTACTACCTCAGGCCTTACACTCCAGACCATTCCGCTGTTTCAGGTGCCAAAAGTTCGGCCATCACAGGGCTAATTGCACACGACCTCCAGCCTGCGGCATTTGCAGTGGTGGCCACGATACAACAGAATGCCTTCAGCGATACAAGTCACCGATGTCCAAACTGTGGCCAAGGGCATTACACTTGGAACCCGGCCTGCCCTGCACGCCTCCAGTGGGTAACCCAGGGATGCCAGCTCCAGGTGAACTGAGTAGAGGAACAACAGACTACGACCCGTGCTCCAGTTGGAGCATTCGTGTCAGGCCAACTGTGTCCGAAACAGCCAACAGCAATTCCCTTGCAAACCCTGAAGTCAGAATTTCCTGCTCTAGAAAGCCAACAGGTGCCCCTAGGATCAAGCACGGTTCAGTGCAATTACAAGAATCCGCCCACAGCTCCACCGCCTGCGCCAACCAACCACCAACCACAATCGTCCCCTGGGCACAATCCTTGTGACCCCAAAAACCTTGCATACTTTCACCACGGACCTAGAATTGTCAGTGGCACGAATCGTCACAGAGCTCACAGGAGCAAACATCAATCAACCAGCACTAGAAGTGGCTGTAACCAAGCTCGCAAACCAGACAATAACCCAAGTCATCCAGCAAGCCCTGGCACTTCAATCCACCCACCTACTACCTCACAACCATCACGAAAGGTCCGGCTCTGCCAGTTCAACTGCAGAGGCTTCAGATCCCAGTGTGCCTTTCTCATAGAAGCAACACAGGAAGGTAGCATAGATGTCTTCCTCCTGCAGGAGACATTTCTTCCTGATGAGACTACCCTCATGTTGCCAGGCTATCAAACATTCCACACCCACACCAGCTGCAACAGGGGTGGCCTTTCCATCCTCACCCACAGTGCCTTCAACTGCCTTCGGATCGTCAATCTTGTGGCATGCGGGGAAGGCGTGGAAACACAGACTGTCACCCTCTGCTTCCTTACTATTACCATAACACTCTACAACCTCTACAAACCACCAGCCGCATTCCTCGATCTGACCGAACTTTGGTCTTGCCGCCACAGGAAACCAAATCATATTAGGGGATTTCAACGCACATCACCCTCTACATGGATCGCCTGGTAGGACCAACGCAGCAGGTAGAGGTCTCCATGCAGCATGGGAAGATTCTACCAGGGTGATGCTCTTTAACGACTTTATTATACCAACTCGAATCAACAACAGGCGGCTTGACCTGGCTTTCACTTCTACCTGTCTCCACCCTGCTCCGTCTTGGTCTCTCCACCCTACACCGGCAAGTGATAGTGATCACTATGGAATCATCATAGACACCGAATTTTGCCTTATGCCACGCAGACTTTGGCTCACCTGATTCAATATGCAACTCGTTGACTTAGGTTTATTTATCACCACTGTTGAAATTTGCATAAGAGAAATCGACCACAATTTATATATCGATGACAAAACTATGGCATTAAACATCATCATCATCCAGGCTGCCTACCAATTTATTCCTCTCATCCATCCATGTTGTAGGACATACAAAGATGCCTGGATATATAGTCCCATCCTCAAGGAACTTAACAAGTGCATCAACACAGTACAAAAGATTTACCGACGTCACCCTAGCCTTGAAGCCAGGCAATAAGTTCAAAGCGTCATTAGGCACGCCAACGACGCTGAGTCCCGACTGCAAGAGAAGGTGAGGATAAGGTGGCGCGAGTCATTGGGAGCTCACACTCCTCTTGGCGAGATGTGGCGATGAGTGCGCGGTATCTGCAACCCACACCCACCCTCATCACCGACGCATCCCACACCACCAAAAGAGGCCAAGAAACTGGCCTGACACTTTGCTGACAGGACCTCCCCTGCTTATATCTCTCCTGACACACTAAGATAACAATATACTCTCACTGGAATCCGGCCCACCCTTATCAGCGCTGCCATCGCTGAGCAGGGGGAAACCGACAACCCATTCTCATCTATGAAACTTGATGCCCAGCTGCGGAACAGACCAGACACAGACCCGAGACCGGACCAAATCACATACTCCATGACCTTCCACCTGGGTACATCAGGGAAGACAGCTCTTTTAGGGCTATGCAATCTCTTCTATGAGTAGGGGGAGCTTCCGTCATCTTGGAAGGTCAGGATGTTCACCCCGATTCCCAAGCTTAAAGACCCCTCATCAATCCCCCCATTTCCCTCCTCAGCTTCCCCTGAAAGATCATGGAACGCATGGTCCTGGCTCATCTACAGTGGCAGGTGGGTGAACTCCACCCATCACTCTTCGCCTTCCAATCATGCAGTAGCACCACCACCTGCCTGTTAACACTCCTGGGAGCTCTGCGCTCACGCTCTGGGAAAGTAGTTTACCTAGATTTGGAAAAGTCCTTCAAGCTGGCAAACCCCCTTGCCATCCTTAAAGCCTAGGTTAGGAGAAGAGTCCAAGGCCGCTTCCTCTGCTGGCTATCTGGGTTCCTCACCTACCTCAGTGATGGGTCTTCTTCCATAGACACATATCAACACCACACTCCCACAGCCTGCCTGGGCACCCACCAAGGCAGCTACCTCAGCCCGCTCCTCTTCAATATTATAATGATGGAGGTCGCCACTGGAACCTACGGTCTCGGAGTCCAACTTCTAGTGTATGCCAACGACCTCATCCTCTTCATACCACGGCTCAACCACCGATATGTTGCACCATGAGCTCTAGGGCTCCTTAATCAATGGTGCACCACCATTGGCCTAAAAATCAACCCCATCCAAACCCATTACATGACTTTTGGCCTTCCACTTCTTGACAGACCGCTATGTCTTGTAAACGAGCCCCTGCTGTATACCTCCGCTCATCAATATCTCGGGGTCTGGTTAGACAAGAAGCTCACGTTCACGACCCACGGAAACTACATCAGGAAACGTGCAGATGCACGAACCAAAGTGCTCTGCTATAGGTCCCAGCAACAAAAGGGAGCCTCAGCCACAGTAAAGAGGACTGTATGTTGCAGTAATCCGCTCCTTGGTTGACTACTGCGCCCTTTGTCTCCCTGGACTACCATCCTCCTCTTTCCGATCTCTCGAGGTAGCGCAGAACGAGGCCTTAAGTTCGATACTCGGAGAACCTCATTCGCTATCATCCTAAGAGAAGAATGCGACCTTCTCTCCGTGCAACACCGTATATATGCCAGAACATCCATCTCCGCGATGCAATATGTCCAACGCTGGCTGGATTCTCAGCTCGCCACCCTCTTTTTTTCATGCCTTCCAGTGCTCCCCAGCCTGCTGCCCTGATGGCGACTGGGTACATGCTGCCGCTGACACAGCACGAACTTTGGGAGTCGCCGATGACGTCCGATGCGGACCCGACATCGCCTTCTCTAACTTCCTCTTATCAACACCAAAAGAATCTACGCTCGACCCAAACCGTTGCTCCCCTCACATCTCCTGCGAGAAGCTATTAAGAACAGGACTCTTGTGCCCGGCTATACTTTACAGACGGATCAGCCGGGCCCAACGGATCCGTTGGAGTAGCATGAGTTTGTGGAGAAGCAACTATTGCACATCGTCTGCCTGATCATGCCTCCGCCTTCCAGGCTGAGCTTGTTACCATCCTTGCTCTACAACACGCCCATCAATACCCTACAGGCGAAATCCACATCTATACTGATTCTCTCTCAGCACTCCGAACAATGAAGCAATGATACTCCCACAACAACCACCAGCTTATCTCTAGCATACAATAACACCTCTCTGCCCTCTACAGAGACAGGACAACAGTGACATGACACCGGGTTCCGGACCACGTAGACGTTGTAAGGGCAGCTAGAATGGAGCCATCTGTCACTTCTGATGTAACCTGCAACGCCTCCTTCATCAAAAAGACAATCGACAGGGTAGCCCTCTCCTAAATCCACCAAATGCTCCTTAAAGCTGTCGAGGAAGGATCTAGATCTGCCTCCTGATACAACTCTCCAACGAGAGGAAGAAGGGCCGACCTCCCAATAGGAGTGCCCTCCCAGCTACAAAGAGACGTCACGAGGCTCCGTCTCGGATACCACTGCAAAGAAACTGTGCTTGGGAATGATCCTGAGCCTTGCCCTCATTGCCTGCACACCCCCGTTGAGCCTTTGACTCGCTACGTCCCCCACTGCCCTGCAACAGAAGCACTCTGACTAGTGATGCTGAAGTGATTACTAGCAACGACTGGGAAAAAGTTGCAAGCATATTGGGCTCTGTCAACACTGCTACTTCACATCATATACTATCGCTATCCCCCCGCGCTAAACTCTTACATGATTCCCTGAAGTCACTGCCAGGCTCCCCATAGTTCGTGTCTTTCCCAAGAGACAAACAATACACACACACACACAGCGTGTCCAATCATTCTTCAGCTACTGAGGAAGGGTTAAGGAACCCGAAATCGCGATATAGCAAGCATGACTAGCTACGGCGAAGTCATCAACCGAATTTTAAAAGAGAATAAGACTTTTATTAGATATAAAGAGAATATTTAATGCTGACCTAGCGATCACATTTAATGAAACAAATATATATATATATGTATATATATATATATATATATATATATATATATATATATATATATATATATATATATATATATATATATATATATATATATATATATATATATATATATATATATATATATATATATATATATATATATATATATATATATATATATATATATATATACTGTTTGTACTGCTGGTGTATTTTGTTTATGTTTAGTTTGCTACAATCATTCACTCTGGTCCCTTCTTGATCTTGAATATCATTTTGCAAAGATTCCGGAGCAAAAATACTATTGCAGTCGGAAACACGGCCGTTTTGAACAGAATGTTCATTGTTGTGAACCTGCCTTAAAACTAATGAAGGAGGAAACACGAATATGTTTGTTCACTGCCATGTCTAGTGACGCTGAATTAAATGTTTTTAGAGGAATGAACTAATTGTTCCTGTGTACCCAGCAGGTGGTGTGCTGTTTTGCATAAGATGAGGGAGCAGGTTCTTTCTCACACTTGCCTTAAGGTGTTAACAGTATTACACAATACTATTCAGGCATGCACTGGCTCTCCTGTTTTACTTCATCTCTCCTCAACTGGGAGTTTCGTGGTGCATTTTTGAGTGAATTAATACTGTTTTATTACTCCCTTTCGTCTGTTACCTTAATTTATTTACATTTCCTCATTTCTCTATTGCATTTTGGGAATGTAGCCAGAATAAATGAGGTAAGTGGTCCTTTCTTTTTTTTCCCTTTTCATTCTATCATGATTTGTGTCATTATCCGTGATATTTATTTTCAATATTGAAAACTTTTAGTATCTTATGTTCTTTCTTTTGTCCAAAGTTTTCTGCTTCCTTCCTCACCTCTCCACTTCCCCATTGTAGAAAGTAATTGCTTCTTAGCTCTCACAAATCCTCTTATTCTCTCTATCTCTGCCAGCTCCCCTTTGTAATTTCTGTGACACTTTTCCTTAACGAGTTGGAATATTATTCAAGTCTGATAATCTCCCCTTCTAAGCTTTCTTCCCCCAACCTTTCCTGGCTTCCTTTCTCTGATTCGCTGCCATTCCTTGCTTTATTTCGCTTTCTCATTCTTATTCCTGTCTCGGCCGCCAGTGTTTTCCATTACGGTCTCGAAAGCCTAGTTCAGAAAGCTCAAAAAATCCTATTTTCTATCTCTAAGTAATAGCTCGTGTTTTTCATTATGTACCTCGCGCATGACGACTTAGACAAAAAGAAAAAAAAAAGCAATATCCTTGGAACAAGAGGATTCTCCTGAAATCACATATTTTTTTTTTTCACTGAAGCCTCCTTTTCTTTTTCTTTTTTTCAGCCCAAAGGCAAGGAAACTAAGTGCTCCTTCTTACATTTTCACCAACAACTAGATCTGGACGCTTGGCGGCATAAAAGCTTTGACTATTTTTCTTATGGTGGTGCGACTTCTGATGCCGTTGTTGCTCTTGTTGTTGTTGGTGGTGGTGGTGATGATAATGATGGGATTGTTAGCTAGTTTGTTATGATTATTTATTTATTTATTTTTTTTTTTTTACCTATTTATTTATTTGTTTACATTTTATCTATCTTGTTTATTTATTCTATTTTATTTCATTCTGTTCATTTATTTTTACCTTTATTTCATATTATTTTATATTATTTTTTGTTGGAAATACCTAAAAGATTCTATGACTTATCTTACCTGCTTAATGCGTCCACACAGACTAGTCCTGGCTAGCATGGCCACATCTAGAGTAAGGCTCATTTGTAGTTGACGATAGAATCTGCATGTTGATATAAACACCGAAAATTGTAAGACGATGGGGGCAGCAGCCTGTGGTGGCAGGCTTTCATGGAACCAGTTGATATATTTTTAACGGAACCAGTTGAAAGTTGAGGCCAAGAACTTCCTCTAACCTGCTGGCAGAACTTATGCCTAAACTACTCGTATTTTAAATTGGAAGTAAGTTTTTATTCATTATTTTACAAGCTTAGTGTTGTCTATTCTGTATTAATCCTCTCTTGTTTTTCAGTCATTTCTCGTCAGCAAATCTTTTTTGTCCTCTTCTTCCAGTCTATTCACGGCTTTGAACTTCTTAATTAAATTCTCGCTCTCTCTCTCTCTCTCTCTCTCTCTCTCTCTCTCTCTCTCTCTCTCTCTCTCTCTCTCTCTCTCTCTCTCTCTCTCTCTCTCTCTCTTTTATTTTATTTATTAATCTATCTATCTATCTATCTGTCTATCTATCTATCTATCTATCTATATCTATCTATCTATCTATCTATCTATCTATCTATATCTGTCTATCTATCTATCTATCTATCTATCTATCTATCTATCTATCTACCTACCTATCTATCTATCTATCTATCTATCTATCTATCTATCTATCTATCTATCTATCTATCTATCTATCTATCTATCTATATATATATATATATATATATATATATATATATATATATATATATATATATATATATATATATATATATATATATATATATACACTCTCTTTTATTTTTCGATGCTAATGTCCTTTTTCTCCTCCTCCTCCTCCTCTTCATCCTTTTCTTCCTCTGTGCTTCGTAACGCAACTCCTTTAGCTGACGTGACTTTCTAGAAGACGAAATAATTAAAGTAACTGACAGTGAAAAGTAATAAACCCCCCCTTAACCAGACTGTATTGCACAACGTGTATTGAAAGAAACAATTTTAAATTCGCAAACCTTTCAATGCTTTTCACCAAATCACTAAACTCCGGTAGTAAAGTTCCCAGCGGCTGGAAGTTAGCTAACGTTACCCCCATACCTAAGAAAGGCGATATAACACTCCCAAGTAACTACAGACCCATCAGTCTCAAATCTGTAGTGTGTAAATTAATGGAGACTGCAATACGCGATAAATTAGTGATTTTTTTCAGAATTAAATAATTTAATCAAGGACTCTCAGCACAATTTAACTAGCCTGCTCGATTTTTTCAATGGCGTTTTTGACATGTACGACGAGACAAAAGCAGTTGACTTAGTTTACTTGGACTTTCAAAAAGCGTTCGACAAAGTTACCTATAAGTGGCTACTAAGTAAACTAAAGTTACAAGGTAAAGAGGGCAAAATTCTCAAATGGTTTGAAAACTGGCTCTCTGAGAAAAAGCAACGCATCGTTATTAATGGTAAATCTTCAAGTTGACGAGATGTTTTAAGCGGTGTACCACGGGGATCCGTATTCGGCCCTGTTCTTTTCCTTATCTATGTTGATGATATCGATGAGTGCCTCACCTGTAAGATATCTGAGTTTGCTGACGACACTAAAATAGCGAATAAAGTAACTACAACAAATGACAAAAGGAAATTACAATACGACCTCAACCGCTTCGTCATTAGGTCAGACAAGTGGCAGATGAGTTTCAATATCGATAAATGTAGTGTTGTATATAGGGAGTAATAATGATCGTATAAATTACTCAATGAACGGCTGCGAACTTCTCAAAGTTAAAGAAAAGAAAGACTTACGAGTAATGGTTACCTCAGACCTCAAATCAAGTAAACATTGTTCAGAAGTCGTTAAGACTGCAAATAAATTGGTTGGCTTTATTGAGAGGATATTTTAATTCATGTCAAAAAGAGTAATCATCATTTTGTTTAATGCAATTGTCGTATCTCATCTTGAATACTGCGTTCAGTTCCTATCACTTTATTATAGGAAAGATATAGACAAGCTTGAGAGAGTATAAAGAAAAGTTACCAAGGTGATCCGACGCATGCTTAACAAACTATACGTACGAGGAGCGCTTGAGGGAGCTCAGCTTGTTCAGTTTAGAGAAGCGTAAGATGCGAGGGGATTTGATAGAGATTTTCAAAATGTTTCGCGGCTTTGATAACGTTAGCATAAACGATTATGTTATTATCAACAGATCTAACACCACTCGAAATAATGATTATAAGATCACAGGTAAGCGATTTAGATCAGACGAAGCTAAACACTTTTCTTTAATAGATTTGTTGATATTTGGAACTCTCTCCCGACACAGGTAGTAAATAGCAACACGGTGGAAACTTTTAAGTATCAGTTAGACAAGCACCTCGCATCAACCCCTCGTATGACGTACTTCACTACTGCATTTTTTTTTTTTTTTATATAGTACTAGATAGAGCAACATGTTTTTCTTTCCATCTTTCCTGTTACATTTTCTGACTGCTTCTCCATGCTGCATGGTGTTCCTTCCCTAACCCTTGCTCTCCTTTTTACCTTTTACTCGTAGAATCTGTAGTGATGGTATAGTCACACAGACAGCCCAGTAGGGCTGCTGCTGTCTGTTCTTTCCGTTGTATTTCTTTGTATTCCTTTGTATTCCTCCCCCTCCTCCTCCTCCTCCTCCTCCTCCTCCTCCTCCTCCTCCTCCTCCTCCTCCTCCTCCTCCTCCTCGTCCTCCTCCTCCTCCTCCTCCTCTTCCTCCTTCTCCATCTCCTACTCTTCTTCCTTTTCCTTCTTACACCTATTTAGATGTTCTCTTCATCTGCTTTCTTCTTACTCAATAAAAAAAAAAAACAGTACATTAACGTATAGCATATAGAGAGAAATTCATATAGTCATCTGTTGAGACACACACACACACACACACACACACACACACACACACACACACACAGTATTGTAATGTAGATACTTAGGTTAATACGCATGTAGATTTTCAGGCGTTTTAAGGCTGCTACTTAAAGTAAATCGTAAATTATTATTATTATTATTATTATTATTATTATTATTATTATTATTATTATTATTATTATTATTACTACTGTTATTATTATTATTATTATTATTATTATTATTATTATTATTATTATTATTATTATTATTATTATTATTATTACTATTATCATTATTATTATCATTATTATTAGTAGTAGTAGTATTACACACACACAAACACACACACACACACACAGATTTATCCATAATGTTTCTTGTTTCCCATATCACGAAATTTAATATTTATATTGTTCTTTGTCGCGGAACTGTTCACCTTTCTCAACATCATACAGCTTTAAACTGAAAAACCTTGCTTTACACGTTTAGTGCGTACTATTATGCATCGTATCGAATCTCCTAATAAGTTTAGATTTCTACTGCATTGGTAACACGCCGCCTCCGTATCCATCAGTTAGAAGTAGTCGTTTCCTCAAGGAGGGAATCCTGAAAAAAAAAATAGTAATAACCCTGGTATGAAGAAAGAATCTCAAAAAAAAAAGCAAAGCGAGGTCAAGATGACACGCTTTGGCCAGAAGAGTTGTAAAGTTACCGTGAATAGCTAAGAACAACGTGTATTTCGGGCCAAAATAAAGGATATCATGAAATTTGAAATTGCCTAGTGAAGTTTTAACATTTTTCTTCTTATTAGAGGAGGGCACATATTATATTTTTTGAGAATTGAAAATATTCTAAAACATATTTCTAAAACTATTTTTTCTCCTCATCCACATGCCAGTCAGTCCAAGGTTTTCTTCCCCCACTCAGCGTTCTTGCCTCCGCTTCACGCCCGGCAGCGAGCAAGGTTGCGTGTGAGCAAACGAAACAAAGATTCTTGTCGTCTTTCTTGTGGTGATACTGAGACTACGATGGATGTGATGGGAAAGGCTGGCATGTTTGTGTTCATGATGAGAAAGGAGACAAATGGGAATGACGGGTTGGTGACGAAGGTGGTGGTGGTGGTGGTGATGATAATGGTGGTGATGACGGTAGTGGAAACAAAAGCTGTGGCAGTCGTAGCAGTGATAGTGATAGTTAAAAGAATAGAGAGCCTTCTTTTGCTTATTTGGGTTATCGCTAGGACATTCAATTTTTTTGGTGAAATTACTTCAAAGAACAGACCATCTTGACACTCTGAATAGCCACGCTGAAAGCTGATTCACCACCTACAAGTAGTGTACGTGTGTGTGTGTGTGTGTGTGTGTGTGTGTGTGTGTGTGTGTGTGTGTGTGTGTGTGTGTTTGTATGTGTGTGTGTGTGTGTGTGTGTGTGTGTGTGTGTGTGTGTGTGTGTGTGTGTGTGTGTGTGTGTGTGTGTGTGTGTGTGTGTGAATTATTGCCTTGGCATCTTCCTCTCCCGATAACGTTTTTTTTTTTTTTTTTCCGGAAATAAAACATAATCCAGCAAATATCGAAGACCTGTCCCCGTGATGATATTCTCCAAGTGTGTCCCACTAAGATGGTCATGACCTCTCTTGCGTGTTGTCCACACACCTGGACTTCCCTCAAAAAGAGAGAGAGAGAGAGAGAGAGAGAGAGAGAGAGAGAGAGAGAGAGAGAGAGAGAGAGAGAGAGAGAGAGAGAGAGAGATTTAAGTAACCACATAAATTATTATTTTAAATTGTCATAGCGGAAGCTGATGATGATGATGATGATGATGATAATTTTAATAATAATAATAATAATAACAATAATAATAATAATAATAATAATAATAATAATAATCATAATAATAATAATAATAATAAAATTAGTAGTAGTAGTAGTAGTAGTAGTAGTAGTAGTAGTAGTAGTAATAGTAACATAACAACAACAATAATAATAATAATATTATTATTATTATTATTATTATTATTATTATTATTATTATTATTATTATTATTATTATGAAAATTATGATGATGATGAAGGAAGATGGTGAAGGGAACCCGGGCTGAGGTTTGAATACATTATTCCTGACTAGTTCCGCTCTAAAAGACTTCTTGAGGAGAGTATTCCTTCATATATTCATCTGAAGAAACTCCAAGTGCGAAACAAGTGAAGTCAGGAATAGAGCATTCAAGGCTCAGCTCTTGTTGTCTTCACCAACTTCTTCCACGTGTCATAATTTTTAAATAACTAATAATAATGATAATACAAATAACAACAGCAGCAGCAACAGCAGCAGCAGCAACAGCAACAGCAACAGCAGCAACAACAACAACAACAACAACAACAACAACAACAATAAGTATGCAGGACTTGTGCGTCTTTCTTTCATCCATCGTCTCCTTCTTGTGTTACTTGCCAGGTAATATCTAGAGCTAGAGTTCTCATTGAGCTTATGTCGGTCACTGATCTCAACTAAATTCTTTCGAGTCCTCTCGAATCACTACGCGAGAAGCCATTAGCTTCTTAAGCTTCGTCGAGGTTCAAACCTTGTTAATGAATACATGTATGAATAGTAAGTGCAATACACCTTGTATGAACACTAGAATGTTGCTTAGAATTTATTTATTTATTTTGTTTTTTAGGTAATAGATGCTGATACAATGTCACGAGATGCCGAACAAGATCGTATTGATGAAATATTAAAATATACTGAATACTTATATAAATTTAGTACGTACAAATTGAAAGACGTATGAGTAGGTAGAAAGTATTGCACATTGGGTTGTGCCTCAGTCCTTAAAGTAGGATGAGATCAAGGGAACACCAGGGAGGTTTGTAAGTAAAGCAAATCTATTGATCCTGTCTAGAGATGCTGGAGAAAAAAAAAAAAAAAAAAAGGCGTGTGTTCTCGAGAAGGTTGGTCCGGAATGTAGTCAGCGGTTGGGGCTGGGAATGAAACTATACTCGTTCAGTATCATTACAGGAAGCCGCGAGTGACTGAACTATCAGAACATAAAGTAGTTCATGAAAACGGCAACTTGAGTAAACCTAAATCCAAGTCCCATTTTCTAATAATCTCTGGAACACAGTAATAACCATGCACTCCTCGCTCCACGGTTTTGCTCGCAAAAATATTTAAAAAAAAATTTTAAATGTGAAAAGTTAATAACCTCTTATTTTTAGCACTATTAATTTCTTGTGAACAAAATATTTGTAGTTCTGGTTTTCTTAAATACTATTTTATCTTTCGTTAAAGCCGTTTCGACTAAATGGAAGATGTGTTTGAGTTCTGTTGTTGGAATGCCAAACCCTGCTTGCAATGTTGGTGTTGATGTGCTTAATGTGTGTGTGTGTGTGTGTGTATGTGTGTGTGTGTGTGTGTGTGTGTGTGTGTGTGTGTGTGTGTGATTGTATAAGAGACCAAAGATTCCTAATGGAATATAATAAAGCCTGGCTTGATTGAGGAATGTATTAAACGAAAAATAATGATCAGCATGAACCACGCTCACATTTTTTTTCTTATGAAGTTAAGATGTCGAAGTGTAATATATATATATATATATATATATATATATATATATATATATATATATATATATATATATATATATATATATATATATATATATATATATATATATTTTGTCATAAAGCAAATTAGCAAACGTTGATATGAAAGAACTTATATTTAACCATCCCATATACTGAAAAACAAGGCCGACCGTGACATCTTGATTATCACGACATCCTCCATTATCACGTCATTAAACAAGAAATGTAAATGTAAATGAGGGTACACGAAAAAACGCCGATCATTTAACCTAACAATGCTCGATAATTAGATAGATGGGGATGATAATGTCTGAGTACAAAGCCTCTCTGAACTACATACCTGTGTCCAGTATGTTCAGTATCATTGGACATTTAAAACACTTCTCTCAGGGCATATTACTGTATTTTTATTTTTTTTTATGACTGTTTATATGTGGTACAATACTGCATCATGATGGAGACTGAAGGAACCTTGGTAAAACTGGTGCTCTTAGTCCTAAGTACGTCATCTTGTTGTCAGATCAGATTCAGGAAGCGTGCAGTGTTAGTGTTACACTGTAATGACAGCCGCTTCCCCTTTTCTTGTGAGGAAAGAGGAAGGAAGGGCAGGATAGCAACGTTGCTGAAGGGCAGAATAGCAACGATGCAGCAGCAGCGTGTGGTTACTGGTTATCTGTGTTGGTTGTACCCACGCCCTATCTACGCCTTCACTCAACACCTGTATGGCGGGCGATACTCTGCTCAAACCCTTGGATCTCCACAATCGCTTTACACATGAACTATTAGTTCTGATACCTGATGACTAAAGAGAGAGAGAGAGAGAGAGAGAGAGAGAGAGAGAGAGAGAGAGAGAGAGAGAGAGAGACTCCGCCATCTTTTAATTCATGGGGATGACAGTTACTAATGATGTTACCACACCAAGGTACGATAGCTTTATGTAATCAGCCATTGTCAAGAATCATATTTTACTGCATCAGATAATACAAAGAAACTGAGGAGCACATTTCCAGAGCGCCGAATACTCTTTGCTTTGCTCCTGAGTAAAACAACACGGCGCTTAAAGAGGCAGTCTCTCTCTCTCTCTCTCTCTCTCTCTCTCTCTCTCTCTCTCTCTCTCTCTCTCTCTCTCTCTCTCTCTCTCTCTTGATGATCACACAATCACGTTCTCACCTGCCTTGCATGACTAGTAGGATATGTTGAAGTGTTCTCTGACAGGCATAATAACAATAATAATAATAATAATAATAATAATAATAATGATAATAATAATAATAATAATAATAATAATAATAATAATAATAATAATAATAACAATAACAACAACAAAATAACAACAACAAAAAAATTCAAGTATTCAAGATATCGAGCGAATTCTGTTACGCTTAGCATCTCATCTTCATAAAACAATAAAAATATGAAGGATTATAAATAATATTTTATTGATAAAAAAATATATAATCTAATTAGGATGATAGCATTGTCTACCTAAAGGAAACAAATTATTTAGTGCCAGGCGTAAACCTAATTGATATCTGATCTTGAGAAGGAACACACACACACACACACACACACACACACACACACACACACACACACACACACACATACACACAAAAAAAAACAAAAAAGCCTGAAGTAGTACTTATTTAATAGAAATACACGTACACGTTCATGAGTGTTACAGATATGGTTATTCTAGCGCCTAGAAAAATACGAATGATAAAAAAATATATATATACTGCAAACAAAATGTGCTTAGTTGCTTTTCATTGGAAACCAAGTGCAGTGGTGATGAAAACCATGAAGTTTAATAGTGGCATTAAGAATAAGGCAGATAACTGTATTATACATACTCCCTCAAGGGCTGATAGAGGCATTACAATCTTGGTTAGTACTTTCATGAGGAGCATAAAACACATCTTGCAATACATTATTTATAAAGTAAAACGAATCATCCGACAATTCGAGTATTTGAGAATATCTCATCAAATATATGCATTATATCCACACATAGAGACTAACAACATAGATAGGGAAACCTTTTACGAGCTTTTTTTTTTTTTTTCTAAAATGCCCCACTTGATCTGGTAATTCTTGTTCAGCTTTGTAGTATGCTATATATATATATATATATATATATATATATATATATATATATATATATATATATATATATATATATATATATATATATATATATATATATATATATATATATATATATATATATATATATTTATTTTATTTTTTTATTTTTTTTTTTTTTATGCTGTATACAGAATACGTCTCAAGTTTCTGATTTTCTGGCTGCATTCTTTTGTTGCAAAAAAAAATGCAATGAGAATTATCATGCAGAAATTAAACAATAACTATTGATCGTAATGCACTTAAATTTGAACACATTTATTAGCATGCCGAGTGTAAGGAATAAAAATGCAATAAAAGGGTTTCATAGCTTCGAAGTATTTAGATAACGAATACCGACTTTGAATAAAAAAAAAAAAAAAAAGATGAATTAAGTTTACTGTGAGGGCTGAAATATCCAGTAACACTTTACACACACACACACACACACACACACACACACACACACACACACACACACACACACACACACACGAATATGCGCATACATATACATGCATAAACATATACACGCATGCACCTAGTCTAGTTCTATAACACATGCTCCTGTACCAACCACACATTCACACTTGTGTATCACGTACGTGTCTGCCCCGCATACAAGTACGCTTTCACTTTTTTTCACGCTAACATGTTTGTATGTACATACTAAAGATCATTACCTCGTTATTTTCATACTTATTTAGCTTGGTGTGCGAACGGGGATTTATGGTAGGCGTTCATACACCCCTGACCGTGTCTCTCCCATGGTTTTATTGCCCGAGTCGCCAAGCAAGGCAACGTCAACTCGCAGCTGCTGGCCGATGGCAGAGCAGAGCTTCTCACCGACATGAGAGGACCTCTGTGCGCCCTTTGTCTCCCTCTCACCTCGGAGCTTAATAGCCAGCTGGGCACCGATCGCCACAACCTCCTCCTGCTCCTGCACTCCACTACAACTTGGGCTGCCGCGCCGCTCCTGGCGACTCTAACCTACGCTCACCTTGCAACCGTCACCCGTCTCCCTGGTGTTGGTCTCACGCCACCGGGATTCTCCTTGCAGCTGCCATTCAGTTAGAAGTAAGGAGACATCCGTCCCTTCACCTG
Organism: Scylla paramamosain; assembly: GCF_035594125.1. Taxonomy (NCBI): domain Eukaryota; kingdom Metazoa; phylum Arthropoda; class Malacostraca; order Decapoda; family Portunidae; genus Scylla; species Scylla paramamosain. The sequence goes on along the minus strand of NC_087164.1, from coordinate 7,301,747 downwards.
CTGGACACCTGGGTGTCGCAAGTGTGCTGAGTACTTGCTGGCTTGTGGGCCAAGTGGATCGTGCTTTTGTGATTTAGTGTGTGCATTTACCACATTCCTTCGTGGTGTAATATAATTCCTTAGATTTCGTTGGTGATAGAACCTCCCCTTAGACTTGCTTAATGGGGTTTCCGACGTGCTCCTTCCTTTAATCGGTCTCGAACCTACGATACCTTTATATATTTCTATGCATCATCATAAAGATGCAAGCAACTTGCAAGAAAAGAATCGGCATCCTACCTCAAACAAAAAAAAAAAGTAAAAGTTCTGCATGTATAGATATCCTAAACCTAAATTATATGAACTGAGACTAAAATAGTATATTAAATTCCAATAGACTTCTAGAGGCGAATAGGTTTCACTAAATATGAGAGAAATTTCCATATTTTTTCACCTACCATTCACGTAAATATGACAAAATATGTAGAAATATTTTGTTACTATTAGAAAGAGGGATAAATTCACTATAATTTAAGAGGAGATTTTAGTCATTGAAATTGTAGCTTGGTTTGTTATTGAGGCTTGGTTAGACGCGGTTGGGAGATGCAGTTCCAGAATGTGATGCAGATAATTGTAAACAATGTGATTCAGATGATCACTTTTGTAAAATCTGGAGCTCACAATTATAGGACTTACTCAGATGTTTTCTGATTTATTATTATTATTTTTTATTTATTCTTTTAGCAAGTTGGTTGGTTGGCTGTCACAAGGAAAGATGCTCCTTCATCAACCGGGATAAGATAAGGATTTTTTTTTTATGCAGGAGGGGCGCCGGCCAAGGACAACGAAAATTGAAAAAAAAAAAAAAAAAGGCCCAGAGGTGCCGGACCCCATACCGAGTCGAAAGTGTTAGTATACAGAATAAGTGTCTTGAACCCTCCCTCTTGAAAGAGTTCAAGTCACAGGAAGGTGGGAATACAGAAGCAGGCAGGGAGTTCCAGAGTTTACCAAAGAAAGGCATGAGTGATTGAGAATACTGGTTAACTTTTGCATTAGAGAGATGGACAGAATAGGGATGAGAGAAAGAAGAAAGTCTTGTGCAGCGAGGCCGCAAAGGGAGGGGAGGCATGCAGTTAGCAAGATCAGAAGAGCAGTTGGCATGAAATTGGCGGAAGATAGCAAGAGATGCAGCATTGCGGCGATGAGAAAGAGCCTGATGACAGTCAATTAGAAGAGAGGAATTGATAAGACGAAAAGCTCTTAATTCCACCGTCTAAAAGAACGGTATGAGCGGAACCCCCCAGACATGAGAAGCATACTCTATACATGGACGGATAAGGCCCTTGTACAGAGTCAGCAGCTGGGGGGATGAGAAAAACTGGGGGAGACGACTCAGAAGCTGTTTTAGCTAGAAATGAGATGTGAAGTTTCCAATTTAGATTATAAGTAAAGGACAGACCGAGGATGTTCAGTGTAGAAGAGGGGGACAGTTGAGTGTCATTGAAGAAGAGTGGATAGTTGTCTGGAAGGTTGTGTCAAGTTGAGAGATGGAGGAATTGAGTTTTTGAGATACTAAATAATAATACGTTTGATTTGCCCCAATCACAAATTTTAGAGAGATCAGAAGTCAGGCGTTTTGTGGCTTCCCTGCGTGAACTGTTTATTTCCCGAAGTGTTGGACGTCTACGAAAAGACGTGGAAAAGTGCAGGGTGGTATCATCAGCGTAGTAGAAAGGACAAGAAATTTGGTTTAGAAGATCATTGATGAATAAAAGGAAGAGTGCGGATAACATGATAGAACCTTGAGGAACACCACTGTTAATAGATTTAGGAGAAGAACAGTGACCATCTACCACAACAGCAACAGAACGGTCAGAAAGGAAATTTGAGATGAAGTTACAGAGAGAAAGATAGAAGCCTGAGGCAGCAAATAAATAAAGTTGTTTTTCCTTCTTTATTTGTAGCGAAAAACAGGCTGATGGTGCGGGTAGTGTGGTGGGCTGGCTCGAACTGATTCGTTCCTTCTCCCCACTCCCTCACTTCAACTCGTTCATTCACACCCGCTTACATGGCAACTTCCTAATCCTGCCAACTCAGTAAAACGACTAGTTAACCATACCAACCACCCAACAATATACCATAAATTCGTTATTACAATTATTAATAAAATCCAACATTGCACAGGCATTATACATTTATATTCCAATCTTACACATTACAAAGCCAGAATAGGGTAGTCTGGAAATCAAAGCTTTCTGCCAGACCCTATCAAAAGGTTTTGAAGTGTCTAAGGCAACAGCAAAAGTTTCACCAAAATCTTTATAAGAGGATCACCAGACTCAGTAAGGAAAGTTAGATCACCAGAAGAGCTGCCTTGACGGAATCCATACTGGCGATTAGATAGAAAGCTGTGAAGTGATAGATGTTTGAGAATCTTCCTGTTGAGGATAAATAAAAAAAAAAAAAAAAGTTTAGATAGGCAGAAAATTAAAAGAATAGGATGGTAATTTGAGGGAATAGAACAGTCACCCTTTTTAGGAGCAGGCTGAATGTAGGCAAACTTCTAGCAAGAAGGAAAGGTAGATGTTGATGGACAGAATTGAAAGAATTTGATTAGGCAAGATGCAAGCACGGAGGCACAGTTTCGGAGAACAACAGGAGGGGCTCTGTCGGGTCTATAAGCCTTTCGAGGATTTAGGCCAGCGAGAGCATGGAAAACTCCATTGCAAAAGATTTTGATACATAGCATGAAGAAGTCGGAGAGTGGAGGAAGGGGAAAACGAGCCCTAAATCATCCAAGGTTGAGTTTTTAGCAAAGGTTTGAGCGAAGAGTACAACTTTAGAAATAGATGAGATGGTGGTGGTGCCATCAGGTTGAAATAGAGGGAAAGATGAAGAAGCAAAGTTAATGTAAATATTTTTGGCTAGGTATCAGAAATCACGAGGGGAGTTAGATCTTGAAAGAGATTGACACTTTTCATCAGTGAAGGAGTTTTGACCAGTGGGAGAGCAGACTTGGCATGATTCTGGGCAAAAATATAAAGCGCATGAGATACATGTGATGGAAAGTTGTACTTATTCTGGGCCATCTCTATATCATGTATAGCACGAGAACAGGTTGTGTTAAACAAAGGTTTGGAAGGTTTAGGTCGAGAGAAATTGTGAGGAATGTACCCCTCCATGCCAGACACTATCACCTCTTATGCGCTCAGCACACAGAGATGGCTCTCTGACACGGAAGCAGTAGTCATTCCATGGAAAAATCAGCATAATACCTCCTCAGGTCCCCCCAACTAGCAGAGGAAAACACCAGAGGCACCTCCGCTTAGGAGGATCCTGAAGAGGGACTGAAGCAATAGAACAAGATACAGATATGAGATTGTGATCGGAGGAGCCCGACAGAGAAGAGAGGGTGACAGCATAAGCAGAAGGATTAGAGGTTAAGAAGAGGTCAAAAATGTTTCGCGTATCTCCAAGAAGGTCAGGAATACGGGTAGGATGTTGCTGTAGTTGCTTTAGGTCGTGGAGGATAGTAAAGTCAAAGGCTAGTTCACCAGGATGGTCAGTGAAGGGAAAGAAAAGCCAAAGCTGGTGGTGAAAATTGAAGTCTCCAAGAATGGAGATCTCCGCAAAAGGGAAGAAACAGAATGCGCTCCACCTTGGAAGTTAAGTAGTCAAAGAATTTCTTATAGTCAGAGGAGTTAGGTGAGACTTAGGTATACAGCAAAGATAAATTTAGTTTGAGAGTGACTCTAGTCGTAGCCAGATAGTGGAAAACTCGGAAGATTCAAGGGCGTGGGCACGAGAGCAGGTTTAAGTCGTTGTGCACACAGAGATGAGGCACATGTAGGAAGGAGGATGTTAAAAATGGACCTATCTGGAAAGGAAGACCAAAGAGGAGATTTATCGATGAAGTGAAAGAAAACATGAAAGTGTTAGGTGTGACAGAGGAAGGCGCATAAGACCAAGCGTACTGGAAACAGCCGAAAGGAAAAGAATGATTCTCTCTCTCTGTCTCTCTCTCTCTCTCTCTCTCTCTCTCTCTCTCTCTCTCTCTCTCTCTCTCTCTCTCTCTCTCTCTCATCTTCTTAATTAAATTTAACCTTTTACATTGATGGTTTTTGTAAGCTTTAATTATATTGTTTACATAAAAATAAACAATCATTTTGAAATTTAAAAAGATGTCTAATACTACTAGATTTATATATATATATATATATATATATATATATATATATATATATATATATATATATATATATATATATATATATATATATATATATATATATATATATATATATATAATATATATTTATTTATTTATCTATATAATTATATATATGGGCTTAACGGTTGATAAAGCAACACATCATTAAATCTTCACATGAATAAAATATTCATTTAGCTTAGCTTTTATTCACATGTTTTCATAAGGCTGACAGTTATCAGAAAGTATTATTGATTAAGTATATGAGCACCATGTGTCACGATCCCGGTTATCTTTCCAAGAAATTGGACGTTACACTGATTCCGGAAAGTTATAAAGGTCTGGATTTTTAAAGGCTTCAAGTGCTTACCATGACCTATCTGAAATCGCCAGCTATTAAACCCTCTCACATAACCCTTACCTTGGCACAACACACCAGAAATCACCTTATTACCAGATCAATGTTGGGATAGAAAACACAATTATTCCATATAATAGCATTATATATCAATAATAATGTTAACTAACAAACAAATTGAGGTAGTACACATTAGTACATGACATTCCCATCACTTCACACAGCACTAAAATCAGTTATACCTTCATAGGCCGCTGAAATATTTTCTCCAGTTTCGGAAATTTCCCCAGACGCCGTCACCGCGTCCCCAAATAATAATTCCCGTATTTTACCTCCTCAAACCTCACAATACATCACCACCCTCATCACTGATCACCTATAACACCATAACACCATCCCCAAAAACACTAATAATACCACAACACCAGCCTTCAAGGACACCACCCCAGCCTCCGCTCACAAAATGGCTGCCTCTCTGTTCTGCGCTCCCTCAGGATTGCATCACCGACACAACTCATCAACCAGATTTCAGCGGACAAGAGCTCTTGGTACCACAAAACTAAGCAACCTGATCCTGGATGTCTAGGTTATACCGCCAGACCACTACTACCTCTACACACACGTTCCATCACCACTCCACACCCGAATTTACCCCCTGAGAACGCCGCCCTTACAATACCCTCAGGGCCTCTATACGCTCTGAAATTCCGCCGATTCAGGTGCGAGAGACAAACAAACGGGTGTCGCCTCCTGCCTCAACACATTCCACCTCAAATACACCTCTTCCCTTACATATACATACATATAAAAAACTTAAATTATGGAGAGAATAATACTACATGATATAAAATGGGTAAATAAGCCTTATACTATTTTATAACTAAGAACAATGATTGTTTAAAAAGAAAACGGAACCCGGGGGACACTAAGAAAACGTGTTCCTTTTCATGGTAAACTAGGCCAATAACATGGTACATGTTTAACGTAACATCGCGAATGATGTTAACTTACAATTGGCATCAAACAGGCATATATTAAATATTTTTAATTTTCCTTGTATTCTGAAATTTACAGATTACTCAGAGCATTTCTGTGTTCGGGAATGTTGTTGTCTCTTAGTTGTAAATTTTACATGTCATGTTTGTGCTTAATTAATGAAGTAAAGCCACCTGTTATTAGTTTTATTACTTTTCTGTGTTAAAGATCTTGATTTTTGATAGTCATTATCAAATATTTTTACCTCCTATCATATATTGTTTTTTGATAATATGGGTTCCCTCAGGTGGCAGGCACAGAATTTTAGGTCACCTCTTAAAAAGCTTAACGACCATAGTATTAAAATCCCCCTTTCCCTTCCCTTGCCCTTGGCAATAGTATTAAGGCCTGTCCACACCTGGAAACATTGTTTGAAAACAATGTTTGCAAACAGTTTCCGAGAAACAGTCTGGAAACAATTTGCAAATACTTTGCAGACTGTTTCCAGATAGTTTGCAAACAGTTTGGAAACTGTTTCAAACAATGTTTCCTGTCCTGACCTCAGTTGTCGTCCTGCCTGCGATGGGTGTAGAGGTTGCTGCAGTAGCCTGTGTGTTTTACTTGGAACTTTTGATAAATTCAAGGAAAGGCAAGAAAAAGAAAAAGAGATGGGTAAGGAAATTTTTAGAAAAGGAGCCTTTTATGGTGACTTGCTTCTGGTGGATTTGAGAGTAGATGGAGCACGTTTCACCAATTTTCTTTGGATGTCCACAACTAACTTTAAAATACTTTTATGAATGGTGGCTCCCACAGGTTAAAATTTTGGAAGATTTTACAGTAATTTTATTTTTTTTTTTATTCTGACAGAACATGAAGATTTAAGATCTCTAGAAATTACTGACAATCTGGCACACTGTAAATGATTCATCGTCACCTCCGCCGCGCGCACACACACACACACACACACTGTTTCCCAATCTGGATGGGAAACAAATACACGTGAAAGATTGTTTCCAAACAGTTTGCAAACAGTTTGCAAACAATGTTTGTAAACTGTTTGGAAACAGTGCAAACTGTTTGGAAACTGTTTGCAAACTGTTTCCAAACAGTTTGCAAATTGCTTGTAAACATTGTTTTCCAAACAACGTTTCCTGGTTTGGACAGCCCTTTAATCTCCCCCATCCCCGCGGGTGTGTTTAAGATAAAGTTTGAGCCTCGGTGCTCTCCGGATCAGTGATGTTTGAGCATGTGGTCCTTACCGCGGAACACCGGGTTACTGTGATATCCACAGTATAGGTTTTCCCAGGTACTCCTTTATCGACCAACCCAACGGAAGGAGGAACAGCTGGGTGACCTGGGCGTTGACTGTCCCTGCCCGGATTAGAATCAGAACCCTTTAATTTTTACTCACCAACACGGGAGCTGCTTTACGGGGAATTTATCAACACATCCTGTGTTTTTTATATGTCTCTGTGAAGTATTATAAAGCCACGTTGTGCGTCTGTTGCGTTATTTTGATATACTACAAATAACACCACACTGTGTTTCTGATGTGTTCTTGCCAGTCATCACTTCATTGCTGCGAGACAGTGGGACAGAGGTCACTGCATAGGTGCGACCGGGATCCAATGTCGTATCCCTTTGTAGGTAGCTGTCCGCTTCTTGTTTACAAACAAAAGCTTGACTGCTGTGAACACTTTATAGTGTATATTTCATTCTTATATATGGCTAATCTCTTAACCAAGTCTTCATCCATGTTGATGATGGCAAGTTGTGCTCCTTCCTGTCCTCTTGTACGCAGGTGTCTTGCCTGCGAACTGCACATGCTCAGAACCCTACGAGTATGTTTACAAACAAAGGGGTGCTGATAAATATATCTGTCTGCTGCTGTCTAGCACACCATGGCTGAAGACTTAGTTAAAGGATTAGCCGATTATAGGGATAAAATAGAGCCTATAAGGTATTCACAGCAGTCCGGCATTTGCTTGTAAACAAAGAGCGGACTGCCGCGAACAAGGGGACAGCTACGAACACAGCACCGGGACGGCTGGACTAGGGTAGTGCGGCGTGTAGAAATGGAACTGAAGGCAGTGCTGCATGACGACAGGGCGAAGGGCAGTCATTCCAAACTGCCTTCCGTTCCGTCCTCTGCCGCGATATTCAGCGGCTCCTGTTCCCCCTGTATAACTACACCGCCTTCTGTCCGGCTAATCTGCTACATTTTCCACTGCCTTGCCCCACCTCGCCACATTGCCCTCCTTCTATCACACTCTGCCCGCTGCCGCGCCACACTTTCCTCTGTCATCTCTCGCTATGTCGCACTGTCTCAGTCCTGCTGCCTCCCGAACCCATGTCACCCATGCAGTCCAGCCGTCTGGGCTGGGCTGCATGGGGAACAAAAGTTAGCTGGGTTAACTTTTGTCTCATTACACTGCCCTCCGTCCTCCTAGGGAAAAGTAACTACGACACTGAACAGAGAAACATTGCTATCAAACTGGGATCGACGAACTCGTCTGGCAAGTGAAAAGCAAGCGAAAATAAATGCAAAATACTACGCATCAGAAGCTATGATGACCACGTTCAGCATTTAATGAACGCCAAATAATTAATTTGCTGAATAAGGAAAAGAACAGAGAAGAGAGATAGCAGGAAGAACACTGCAGCATGGCGGCGGGACAGACGACAGTGTGGCGGAGTGGCGGAGTGGCAGGAAGAAGGGCAAGGCGGCTGAGTGACGACGGAGGTCAGTATGGTGGGACGGCAGAATAACGAGTAGTGCATTGAGGCGCCCGGAAACAGTAACAGATGGGAAGGGGGATCAGTGCAGGCAGTATGGTGGGTTCCGGGCAAGCTCCGGGCCGGCGAACCGGAGAGCAGCGCAGCGGAGAGGTGGGCCTGGGCCAGATGGCATTGCGACGCTGAGGCAGAAGGGAGGGCAACGCGGCAGGAAGCCTTGCCGGAAGGTAATGGGGCGGTGTGGTGCACACTGCTGCGGGTAGGAGGAGGCCGCTGCAGAAAAGAGAGGCGTTGGGATGGAGGGCAGTGCAGAGAAAAGGCGCGGTGGCGGAATGAAGGGCTGTGTGGCACAGCTGCACAAAGTTATTTCAAGGGTGGCTCAAACAGTTTTGCATATATATATATATATATATATATATATATATATATATATATATATATATATATATATATATATATATATATATATATATATATATATATATATATATATATATATATATATATATATATATACAGTATATATATATATATATATATATATATATATATATATATATATATATATATATATATATATATATATATATAACACACACACACACACACACACAGAGTGAGAGAGAGAGAGAGAGAGAGAGAGAGAGAGAGAGAGAGAGGGATTTATGGATAGCTGGATAGATCATTAACCCCTAATTCAGCAGTATAAAGATTTTTTTTTTTATGTAGGAGTGACACTGGCCAAGGGCAACAAAAATTCAATGAAAAAAAAAAGAAAAATCACTGAGATGCCAGTCCCAGAACAGGGTCCAAAGCTGTAGTCAAAAAATGAAAGATAAGTGTCTTGAAACCTCCCTCTTGAAGGAATTCAAGTCATAGGAAGGTGAAACTACAGAAGCAGGCAGGGAGTTTCAGAGTTTACCAGAGAAAGGGATGAATGATTGAGAATACCGGTTAACTCTTGCATTACATAGGTGGACAGAATAGGGGTGAGAGAAAGAAAAATGTCTTGTGCAGCGAGGCCGCGAGAGGAGGGGAGGCATGCAGTTAGCAAGATCAGAAGAGCAGTTAGCATGAAAATAGCGGTAGAAGATAGCTATAGATGGAATATTGCAGAGATGAGGGAGAGGCTGAAGACTGTAACTGTCAGTTAGAGGAGAGGAGTTGATGAGAAGAAAAGCTTTTGATTCCGCCCTGCTAGAAGAACGGTATGAGTGGAACCCCTCAGATATGAGAAGCATACTCCATACATGGACGGATAAGGCCCTTGTACAGAGTTAACAGTTGGGGGGGTTGAGAAAAACTGGCGGAGACGTCTCAGAACGCCTAACTTCATAGAAGCTGTTTTAGTTAGAGATAAGATGTGAAGTTTCCCGTTTAGATTATGAGTAAAGGACAGACCGAAGATGTTCAGTGTAGAAGAGGGGGGCAGTTGTGTGTCATCGAAGAAGAGGGGATAGTTGTCCGGAAGGTTGCGTCGAGTTGATAGATGAAGGAATTGAGTTTTTGAGGCATTGAAAAATACCAAGTTTGCTCTGCTCCAATCTGAAATTTTAGAAAGATCAGAAGACAGGCCTTCATAATACAAACAAAGAAATTTACCATATATACTACAACGTTGAAACAAAGAAGAGAATAATTGAAAAAAATGGACTCCACGTCAATGTGAAATAAAAAGTCAGGAACCAATCTACTGCATTTCTGCAGTATATTGCTCAACTGCGAGTGTAATGTGGCCAGAAATGGCTCGCGTTTGAAATAACAAACTGCCTGTGTAGAGCATTGTGTATATGACAGTCTTACCTCAAGTGTTCCCTGTTCCCAGTAAAAAAAAATAAATAAAAAAAGGCTGGCTTCAGTAAGTAAATAATGAAAATACATGATAATAATAAATTTAATAAATAAATAAATAAATAGTTGAATAATAAAAAAAAAACACTTAAAATTCGATTGGCGGTAGATGAAAATTGTTCCGTTGAAAGCAGTTCCAAAATGTTCACAGGACCAACCAATTTTGGAAATTAACAAAAAGGGACATGGTCACCACCTACTTCATTGTTACTGAGGAAAATAATTCACTCATATGGGAGATTTTTTTCTGATTACTTACGAAGAATGTTGGAGTTTGGGGTGTGTGATGACCAGAGCAGGTGTTCACGTAGTCTTGAGTTCCTGGACACCTCGCTATAAGTGTGAGTTAGGCCTGGCAGGCGGGCCTCGTCCCTGCCTCCCAATTTCCCCCGCCTTCCCCAATGCCCTGCGTCATCACCGCCGTCACCTCGCTTCCTAATGAACACTCACCACACTTTTGTAACACATGGCTTGGCACCAACCAAAGAAACTATTCTCAGATATGGGTCAAGTTCCTTGTTATTTTTTTGTCAACCGCGTAACCTGTCACTGAACTGAAAAAAAAAATGACAACAATAAACAAACAAATAAATAAATAGATAAATAAATAAACACTCTGCTAAGCATGTAAGTAACTCCAATTACCTACCAACTCCATTGACGTAATTCATTCAAACAAACCTTCTCAGCGCTCGAGAAATACTCCACTGAACTCTGAACTACATAGTGTTCCATTCACGAGTTTACTTGACCTTCACCTCTCTGGACAGTCTCGTAAGTAAACCAAGTCGATGAACAAGATCAATAGTTCCTCATATTTATCATCTTTGGGAAAATGATTCCTTCTGAGAAAAATAATAGAGGCTGCTGACAGTTATTAATTGTATAAGACTTAACGACTACAAGAATACCATCATATTCCACGTCTTGGAAGCAGATAGAGGAAACAAAAACATATACTCATAATCGTGACCACTACTATTCAGAGAAAAAACCTTTGCCGCAGTAAGATGTATCCATGACATTCCTCAGCGCTCCCGCACCTGCCTGTAAAACTCAACTTTTCTATGCTTGTACAAATGTAAATGGATTTACACTCCGGTATTTCATTTTATTTGAGACGAGGCCTTCTTATACACCACAAACATGATTTCGTCGTCAAGGAATAACTCGTTTCCCTTAGAGCTCCATTTCTAGCAACAAGAGTGGAAGAAAAACGCCACGCTCTTCAGGCAAAGTATGGCGAGAAATCCACACATCTTAACAGAAGGAAACTTAGAAAGAAAGTAGATGAAAGTTTATGAACTTCATTCGTATTGCTAGCTATAGTCTGAAAGAAAATTATTCCCAAACGACATAATTTGGAAGTGAATGAAAATAGGTGCAAGTCGTGTGAGATTTAATTAGAACTTCCACTTCGGCTGCTGGAGAAGATTCTCAGGAATGTAATTAAAAGCCACACAGGTGCTCCCTCTCCCAGGTATGAAGACGCCCTTGGCTGGAGAGTGGGGAGGGAGACAAACAAACGGAAGAAAGCGGAGGCACACTAATCACGACTTCATTATCTCTGAATAAGTGTCAGCTCGAGACATTAGATTTGAACCTCATTATTTCATGTCTCCACTTGGTAACTCCAGTTTTATTTATTTATTTATTTTATTATTTTTTTTTTATGGAAATGTGCGTCACAAATTCTGAAGAAACGTTACTTTTTTCATTTCTTTTCTTTTCTTTTTTTTTTTTTTTAGGTATTTACAACACTTACTGGAGAGAAGCTGGTGGAGGGGGATTAGGCTGGGAGGAGGATTGAAAATATATTTAACAATTAACGTGTGTGTGTGTGTGTGTGTGTGTGTGTGTGTGTGTGTGTGTGTGTGTGTGTGTGTGTGTGTGTGTGTGTGTGTGTGTGTGTACATGCTGTGGGAGCTATTTCGACCTTCACTCACTCTCTGATCTCCTAGCTAAGACACAAACACAGAAAACATCACTAAATATAATTATAAATAACCGATAATTTAGCTGTGGTTCGGGCCGGCTGGAGTAGGTGGCGAGTTGGTGTCACTGGGCGATCCAAGCCAGTCAGTGGCTGGCCGTGTTTTCGTAGCTAAGACAGACTATTTGTTGCTGTCCATGTTTCCAGGCTTCTAAGTTCTTAGCAATTTAGTGAATATATTGTCAATGCGGACTGTAATGTAGCGGAGATATGACTTGAAAGGCGGCTGGCTGGCGACTGTTTCCGACAACAGGAATCAAGCAGCGAGGTTGGATCCCAAACCGCCACGTCAGAACAAGAGCTACCCACAATCCCAATTTATTCATAATTGTAACTAATGCTTAGTTTGTACTATTTTAACCTTAATTACCCTTGATTTAACTTTACAATTTATATACAAATCACAACATAACCAAATATGCTTAGACAATATGCCTGATGCGTGGAAATCCTGGGGCCGGGCTTTACCTGAATCTATATTCAGGTGACGACCTGAGATTAAATTCCTCCACCTATCCCGAGAGCTTTGAGATGATACTCGGGGTGCCCTGGTCCGCAACTCCGTGTTTGTACTCTCCCGAACCTGAGGCAACCCTCCGGGTCTCTGCTGACTTCAACAGGGTTGTTAGGGGTAGGCTCGGGAAAGCACTCCAGCGGAATTAATTTAGCAGTTGTTCTAAGAGTCCTTTGTCCCTTGACCATAATTTTTGCTGTTCTAGCAATGCCATTTTCATCAGGATACAATTTTAATATCCTAGCTAGTGACCATGTGGAATGATTCTGCTCCGTTTTTAGTAAGACAATATCGTCCATTAAGGGAAGCTGCATTCTCAACTGGTTGAGCGCCCTAGAATTTTTCACAAAGACTGACAAGATATTCTTTGGACCAGTATTTCTCCCACCTCTCAAACAATTTATTTAGTTGATGATAACTTTCTCTCAGATACTGGGCCGTATCATCTATGATGAGGTTTACGATATGATCCTCCACCTCGATGGATGGGAATGGTTCTAATTGTATAAAAGATGAGATGGTGTTATTGCCTACAGATGTACTGAAGTGTCATTTAAGCAAGTCAGAGGTCGGTTATTGATTCTGGTCTCAATTTCTGCTACTATCGTTCTTAATTCTTTGAGATTTAATTTAGATCGATGTAGTGTCTTTTTTAGGCGGTTTTTTGACTAGTCCTATCATTCTTTCTGTGAATCCATTCTGGCAAGGCGCCCATGGTGTGATGAGCTCCCAATGACATTGCCTATTGCTTAATGTTTGTTGCACTTCTGGATCATTTATAATTTCTTGAATAAAGGGAGTTGTCCTTAAGGAATTAGTAGCATTATCACTCATGACAAGGCGGGGACAGGAACGCCTTGCTACAAAGATTCTAAAGAATTGCAGGAAGGTCTCTGAACTAAGGTTTTCGGCCACTTCTAGATGAATAGCTCTTGTCCTGGCACAGGTGAATAAACTTATATAGACCTTCTTTGGGATGTTACCATCACCTGTTATTATCAGAGTGCCTGTGTAATCTACACTCATGACTTTGAAGGGTCTATCTAGGCTTACTCTTTCTGGAGGTAGATTTTGCGGGTTCTGGATACATCAAGGGTCTTGCTTCATAACGTTGGCATATGTTACACTTCTTCAGGGAAGTTTTTACTACTTAACACCCTTTAGGTATCCAGTAATTTTTCCTAACTTGAGCTAGAGTGTCCCCTACTCCCCCATGTAAAGTTATTTTATGGGCCTCCATTATGATTAGTTTGGTGAGGTGACTCTCTCTTGGTAGCAAGCTAGGGTGCTTCGTCTCATAGCATAGCATATTTTATTCTACCCCGACTCCTTATAATTCGTTCTTCATACAAATATAGCCCAAGATTCTTTACTAGTTTTATCTTACTTCTGGATCCTTCACCTAGTGCCTTATGGATGACTACACAAAATTCATGCTGTTGTTGTTTGATGCAAAATTTTAGGGCACCTGGCATTGCATTACATGCCCTCTGAGTGATGAATTGAAATACTCTTTTGGTTACATTATTTAATTTACTAAAAGATGAGTATTTCTTTAAGTCAATTGTCAGATTAGGAGGATGATTAACTGCTACCTCTTTAAATGATTTTTTATGGGCCAGTTTTGTTTCTGGATTCACTAGTTAGGGCTATGGAACCATCTGATCTCCTTTAATAATTTGGAGAATGTTATACCCCAGGTTATAAGATCTGCCGGGTTTTCTTTAGTAGAAATATGGTGGTAGTTAAAGTCCCTTTGTGTCGACAGTATTTTTTTCATCCTATTTTTCACAAACGGATTATTGTTTCCATTTTTATTAATCCAGTGAAAACAGATTTCACTGTCAGTCCATATTATTACTTCACTAAAAAGTGGGTTTATCCCTTTACTCCCAGGCTGATTCTTTGTGGTTGTTTCCACTAAATACTTAACTAACCGAGTATCTATTTCTATTACCATCAATTCTAATTGGGAAAAGGTTCGGGTTTTCATTGGTGCTACTCTAGATTTTTATATTATCAACTCACTATGACTATCTGTGACTGAGTAGGCTGCTATGCCATATGCCTTTGAAGATGTATCACAGAAGATGTGAAGTTGTGCATTATCATTATGATTTAGATCGACTTGTTTGGGGATAGAGACCTCAGTATCTGCAATGCAATCTTCCTTTATTCTATCCCATTCAGATGAATGATATTCTAGGAGGACGGTATCTCAACTATTATTTTTTCCTTCGAAGCCTAATATATATATATATATATATATATATATATATATATATATATATATATATATATATATATATATATATATATATATATATATATATATATATATATATATATATATATATATATATATATATATATATATATATATATATATATATATATATACATATTGTAATGTACAGTGAGATAACGCAACGAAGAAAGTAAGAATGATGAAAGAGAAAAGATAATAAACGAGAAGAGAGAGAGAGAGAGAGAGAGAGAGAGAGAGAGAGCGTTGGGTACAGAATCCAGATGTACGATGCGGAGTGGCTGCTCGCTGACATTAACTTACCATAAGAATTTCCACGCCCAGACGCTCTCTTACCCCGATTAATTTATCTCATTTCCCTCTGTTCAGTCAGTTTGAATCTCACGTAGTTTGCAGCAGACGAGTTGCCCTTGACAATGAAATAATTAGTGTTCATCTGGCTCCCTTTGTTTGCTCATAAGAATTTTTAGAATTAATTTATTTTACTCAAGAAGAGACATCGCGAGGAGCGGGTATGGGCGCGAGGAGCGGGTATGGGCGCGTGTCTGTATATATGTGTGTGTGTGTGTGTGTGTGGTGTGTGTGTGTGTGTGTGTGTGTGTGTGTGTGTGTGCGCGCGCGCTGCATCCCCCCTCCCCTACCCCTTTAACAGCAGCACGGGAAGGCGGTTGGAGCATTTTCTCACGCTCAGACGCTACCCTGTTGTTGGAAGTGGCAGACATACTAAGACATGCTCTAGTATTTACCGGAGACTAAGGCAGTATACTTGGTAGCTGGGTCAGTTGCCTTAAGTGGAGGGATAAGTGAGTCATTATCGGCCATAGGCCCTGGCCCATTTATATAGAATAAGAGTCTCCGTAGTAGTCTGCCAGTAAGTGTAGTAGTGAATTACACACTACACCCAGGGAAGCGACTCCTCAGCTGTACAAGTGTACAACTCGAGTTTTGTGCACAGTGAGCTATGACTCACCCTCCTGTGCGTTAGTGGGCACTCTTTCGTTTTGTAATAGCTTCTTGTGTCTTTTGTTAGTGTCCCTGTTTTTCTTAAATGCTACTGCAGGCTGAGGCAGTTCAGCTACAGAGGACCTAAGTAATTAGACATGTAGTAAACTTTACTCCCTCCCCAGGCCCTGACAAGGTCCTTGCCCAGGAGGGAGTAAATGATACTACTCGACTTGAGGCTGTAACACTCTGTTGGGCACTGGGAGAACTGTCACAGTGGGTGAAAGCCCAATGGGGTGTTATACCTCGATCATATGCATGTTATTGTGTGTTAACTTTTTCCTAGACATGGTTGTCGATTCTTCAGCAGCTGTGGGTTTTAAGTGCTGTTTGGAGCATCCCTTGTCTGTAGGTCGGTAAAATAGTCTGGCAATTTCAACCTAGCGTGACCTGGAGTTACGACTGTCATGAAAAGGGTGCAGGAGTCACAGGGGACCTTGTACACCCGTTTTTGAGCCTAGTACTGAGTCCACCTAGGAGGTGGCTCAGTAAAGCTAGTCCAGGTGCGGCAGCTTGGTGAAAAGGCCGGGAATTATATATATATATATATATATATATATATATATATATATATATATATATATATATATATATATATATATATATATATATATATATATATATATATATATATCCTTCCCTCTTATGTTCTTATGTTATTATGTTGTTATGAAGTTTAATAAAGATCTTTTAGTTAGATTTTGTTCAGGATATTGAGGTTGGTGCAGACTTATTCTATCACCTTTCATATCCCACTCCATACCCAGTAAGTTTGGTCTCATGGATGGGTAATTCTGAATTAAATCGTTCCTTTAGAAGGTTTTGTAAGATTATTGAGTTACTATTTCAACTTTGCAGAGGCATGTTAGCGGCTAAACATTCTTTTATTGCCTTTTCACATAAAGTCACTGCTTCTTCCTCTGTGTTCACTGTTATTTGTAAATTGTTCATATTAACAACAAGACTTATTTCAGGACAAGTAGTTTTGTTAAAATGATGATATAAGGATTGGAACATGAGCCAAAGAGGATGGAATTAAATCTGCACACATCCAAAGGACTAATCTCGTCACTTGGATCTCTTGGCCATAAGAACTTTATAAAATCTCTGTCTTCTTTCTTTAAGCCTATTCCAAGGAATGCTTTTGAAATATCAGGTACTAGGGTGTAGGGTTTTAAGCGGAATTTCACCTAATTTCCCATAATAGTCTGAACCCACTTCATCTGATGTTATGTTTTGATCCGCTAATTTTATAACTTTTATTTTACGAAAGTCAGCAGTCCCTTTTTAACCCTTGATGGTTAAATTGATGTTTATGTCTGGGATCACTACCGCTGTTATCTTTGTTTTAAATTTGCCTAATGTGATAATGGGTCTTATTAAATTATAAGTTTGGGTATTATTATTAGTTAGGAAACTTATGATATTTAATTGAGCTAGTCCTGTTTCTTTCTATAGGCTTAAAGCTGTTACGGTTTCCTTGCTTATAAAGCTTTTCTGCACTCCTGTATCGAACAAAACCTTGGCCTTTGTCAGTCATCTTCGACTACTAATTTCTACTTCTGCTATTGAACTGCTCCAGAAGAGATGGGCTGGTTATTGTTAGTCTTATCATATGAAGGGGGCTATTTTACTTTCATACCCTATTATCTCACATAAATCAACATCATGTACACCTTTCTTACATATAGGGCACATATGCAAGTTAGTTTTAGTCCTTTATTTGGTGTGCCTCACTTAAACATAATGAACACTTTAGCTCTTCAAGTCTATTTATCCTTCTTTCTTTTTTTTTTTTTTTTATGTAGGAGGGACACTGGCCAAGGGCAAAAAAAAATCCAATAAAAAAAAAGTCCATTGAAATGCCAGTCCCATAAAAGAGTCAAATCAGTAGTCAAAAATTGATGAATAAGTGTCTTGAAACCTCCCTCTTCAAGGAATTCAAGTCATATGAAGGTGGAAATACAGAAACAGGCAGGGAGTTCCAGAGTTTACCAGAGAAAGGGATGAATGATTGAGATTACTGGTTAACTCTTGCGTTAGAGAGGTGGACAGAATAGGGGTGAGAAAAGAGGAAAGTCTTGTGCAGTGAGGCTGCATGAGGAGGGGAGGCATGCAGTTAGCAAGATCAGAAGAACAGATTAGCATGAAAATAACGGTAGAAGACAGCTAGAGATGCAACATTGCGCAGATGAGAGAGAAGCTGAAGACAGTCAGTTAGAGGAGAGGAGTTGATGAGACGAAAAGCTTTTGATTCCACCCTGTATAGAAGACCAGTGTGAATGGAATCCCCCGCAGACATGTGAAGCATACTCCATACATGGACGGATAAGGCTCTTGTACAGAGTTAGCAGCTGGGGGGGGGGTGAGAAAAACTGGCGGAGACGTCTCAGAGCGCCTAACTTCATAGAAGCTGTTTTAGCTAGTGATGAGATGTGAAGTTTCCATTTCAGATTATAAGTAAAGGACAGACCGAGGATGTTCATTGTAGAATAGGGGGACAGTTGAGTGTCATTGAAGAAGAGGGGATAGTTGTCTGGAAGGTTGTGTCGAATTGATAGATGGAGGAATTGAGTTTTTGAGGCATTGAACAATACCAAGTTTGCTCTGCCCAATCAGAAATTTTAGAAAGATCAGAAGTCAAGCGTTCTGTGGCTTCCCTGCGTGAAATGTTTTCTTCCTGAAGGGTTAGACGTCTATGAAAAGATGTGGAAAAGAGCAGGGTTGTATCATCAGCGTAGGAGTGGATAGGACAAGAAGTTTGGTTTAGAAGATCATTAATGAATAATAAAGAAGAGAGTGGATGACAGGACAGAACCCTGAGGAACACCACTGTTAATAGATTTAGGAGAACAGTGACCGTCTACCACAACAGCAATAGAACGGTCAGAAAGGAAACTTCAGATGAAGTTACAGAGAGAAGGATAGAAGCCATAGGAGGGTAGTTTTGGAAATCAAAGCTTTGTGCCACACTCTATCCAGGGCAACAACAAAAGTTGTACCAAAATCTCTAAAAGAGGATGACCAAGACTCAGTAAGGAAAGCCAGAAGGAAAGCCATAGTATGGAGTGACCATACTGGCGATCAGATAGAAGGTTGTGAAGTGATAGATGTTTAAGAATCTTCCTGTTGAGGATAGATTAAAAAACTTTAGATAGGCAGGAAATTAAAGCAATAGGACGGTAGTTTGAGGTGTTAGAACGGTCACCCTTTTTAGGAACAGGCTGAATGTAGCTAAACTTCCAGCAAAAAGAAAAGGTAGATGTTGACAGAGCTGAAAGAGTTTGATTAGGCAAGGTGCAAGCACGGAGGCACAGTTTTGGAGAACAGTAGGAGGGACCCCATCAGGTCCATAAGCCTTCTGAGAGTTTAGACCAGCGAGGGCATGGAAAACATCATTGCGAAGAATTTCAATAGGTAGCATCATTAAGTGATTAAGTCAGAGGGTGGAGGAGAGGGAGGAACAAGCCCTGAATCGTCCAAGATATAACTTTCAGCAAAGGTTTGAGCGAGGAGTTCAGCTTTAGAAATAGATGTGATAGCAGTGGTGCCATATGGCTGAAATAAAGGAGGGAAAGAAGAAGAATCAAAGTTATTGGAGATATTTTTAGCTAGATGCCAGAAGTCACGAGGGGAGTTAGATATTGAAAGGTTTTGACACTTTCTATTAATGAAGGAGTTTTTGGCTAGTTGGAGAACAGACTTGGCATGGTTCTGGGAAGAAATATAAAGTGCATGAGATTCTGGTGATGGAAAGCTTAAGTACCTTTTGTGGGCCACCTCTCTATCATGTATAGCACGAGAACAAGCTGTGTTAAACCAAGGTTTGGAAGGTTTAGGTCGAGAAAAAGAGTGAGGAATGTATGCCTCTATGCCAAACACTATCACCTCTGTTATGCGCTCAGCACACAAAGACGGGTCTCTGACACGGAAGCAGTAGTCATTCCAAGGAAAATCAGCAAAATACCTCCTCAGGTCCCCCAAACTAGCAGAGGCAAAACGCCAGAGGCACCTTCGCTTAGAGGGATCCTGAGGAAGGATTAGAGCGATAGGACAAGATACAGAGATGAGATTGTGATCGGAGGAGCCCAACGGTGAAGAAAGGGTGACAGCATAAGCAGAAGGATTAGAGGTCAGGAAAAGGTCAAGAATGTTGGGCATATCTCCAAGACGGTCAGGAATACGAGTAGGGTGTTGCACTAATTGTTCTAGGTCGTGGAGGATAGCAAAGTTGAAGGCTAGTTCACCAGGATGATCAGTGAAGGGAGAGGAAAGCCAAAGCTGATGGTGAACATTGAAGTCTCTAAGAATGGTATACAGCACAGATAAATTTAGTTTGAGAGTGACTGTAGTCGTAGCCAGATGGTGGAAGACTCTGAAGATTCAAGAGCGTGGGCGCAAGAGCAGGTTAAGTCATTGCGCACATAAACGCAATATCCAGCTTTAGATCGAAAATGAGGATAGAGGAAGTAGGAGGGAACAGAAAAGGGGTTACTGTCAGTTGCCTCAGAGACCTGAGTTTCAGTGAGGAAAAGAAGATGAGGTTTAGAAGAGGAGAGGTGGTGTTCTACAGATTTAAAATTAGATCTTAGACCGCGAATGTTGCAGAAGTTAATGAAGAAAAAATTGAGGGGGGCATCAAGACACTTAGGATCGTCGACAGAAAGGCAGTCCGACCTGGGGTCATTTATGGTCCCCTCCCCAGATGGGGACTCCGAGGCTGGTGTAGGAGTCACCATGATAATTTTGAAATTTTTGAGTGAAGGGTGTGTGTGTTATTAGGTGCTTGTAGTTTTGTGTGGAGGAAGAGAAGTCTTTAGTGAGCAGGCTGTGACTGCCTCCTTGTGTTGTGAGACACAAAGGGAAACGTTCAGTCAGGTCACAGCTGGCTTTAATGATAAGTTCACAGCACTCCCTGAACAGTGCTTTAGACCTCACTGGGAGTAATTTTCGTTTCGGCAGGTGTCCATTTGGTTTGGATGCCTCATCATTGTTCATATTTTTTATAAATTTCTAGCAATGATTCGTCTGTTTCCTTGAATGTGAAATAGCTCTTTCAGTATTTCAAATGCAACATTTCTATTTTTTTTATTCAATTTTCTTTGCATTAAGATGTTAATGAGCCAAGCTGCATCGTCAATATTATTGTTTGTTTTCAGAGATTCTAAAATTTTACTAATATTAATCCTGAAAAGTTGTAAATTCTTATAAATATGTTTAGGGGATGTTAAGTCTAGGAGTTTGTAGACGAGTTTAGTGGTTATTTGTTTCTTATCATCATAATTCTCCCTGAGCATTTTGATAGTGTCATAGTTTTCTTCAGTAATAGCTAATTCAGAAACTATTAAGTAGTCAGTACCATATAATTGGCTTAACAGATAGTAATATCATGGCAATATTTCGCCTTTGATGGATTACTCCCCTATATTTACCCCAGAACGAGGGCCACTCCGTGATGTTTCCTGCAAATTCTGGTAATGTTACTGTTAGCAGGGTTATATTAGGCTGGCCTTTCACCATAGGATTAGGAGTGATGTTAGTTAGATTACTTCTCAATAGTTCTAATTCCTCTTCATATTTAGTGAACTATTCACTATAAATTATTTTTTGTTGTTCATAGTCTGGCATAAGTTGTTCATAGCCTTCATCATCCTCATCAGTTGTTAACTTAGCTTCTGTTTAGATTAAAAGTAACGTGGTAGGTACGTCATTTTTTTCCTTCATTGATTCTATTACCCTTTGTAATTCAGTTAAGGTTAATTGGTCACTACCTATTAGTTCATTACCTTCTCTGGTAGTTTTTGCTAACTAACCTTCTTTTGTTGCCAAAGATTTATTTAGGATTTTGACAGACATGTTTGTGAATCGAAACATGAGTTGTTTTTAGCTGGTTATTTGAACAATCTCTTGCTTGACCACCTGGTTTATTTTTTACTGTAACCTCCGGTTCTGCTGAACTGAATGGGTTTCTGTTTTCCATGCTATGGCTGTAATGTTTTCTGTACTTAAAGCATTTAATGTTTTATCCATCCGTTTTCGGTTTATGAATTATCTGATGTATTGAAATACGTATCTCTACCTATTCAGTTCCAGTGCACATCATCCCTTGCCAAGTGTCGTGATATTTTCAGGTTCTATTTGCACTACAATAATCTTAGAGGAACAATGGCTTTGTGTCCCTAAGGCCCGGTTTATCGAGTTAAATTATTGATACACTGGAGTTACATGGTTAAGAAAGAGGGGATAATTGTCTGGAAGGTTGCATCGAGTTGACAGATGGTGGAATTGAGTTTTTAAGGCATTGAAGATTATTACGTTTGCTCTGCCCCAATCAGAAATTTTAGAGAGATCAAAAGCCAGGCGTTCTGTGGCTTCCCTATGTAAATTGTTTACTTCCTGAAGGGTTGGGCGTCTATGAAAAGACATGGAAAAGTGCAGGGTGGTATCGTCAGCATAGGAGTGGATAGTACAAGAAGTTTGATTCAGAAGAGCATTGATGAATAATAGGATGAGAGTGGGTGACAGGACAGAACCCTGAGGAACACCACTGTTAATAGATTTAGGAGAAGAACAGTGACCGTCTACCACAGCAGCAATAGAACGGTCAGAAAGGAAACTTGAGATGAAGTTACAGAGAGAAGGATAGAAGTTGCTTTATACCAAAGCTTTGTACCAGAGTCTATCAAAACCTTTTGATATGTCTAAGGCAACAGCAAATGTTTCACCAAAATCTCTAAAAGAGGATGATCAAGACTCTGTATGGAAAGCCAGAAGATCACCTTTACGGAACCCTACTTATTGCTGTACAGGTTTCTGGGCTTCTAAGTTCTTAGCAACTTAGTGAATATATTGCCTGTGTGGACTGTAATGTGGCAGAGATATGACATGAAAGGCAGTAGGTTGGCGACTGCCCCCGATAACAGGAATCAAGCAGCGAGCTTGGATTCCAAACCACCACATCAGAACAAAGGCTTCTCAGAATCCGCACATCTCTAATTCCCAGTTCATTTATAATAGTAACTAATACTTAGTTTGTACTATATTAACCTTAATTACCCCTTAATTTAACTTTACAATTTATATACAAATCACAACACAAATAAAAAATCCTTGAATAATATAAGTGATGTGTGGAAATTTCCACATATGTATTTGAGGCCTCTCTGCCGATGACATAGCTGTTCCCACGATACTTCATCACCAGGCTCAGTTTGAGGAAAATTATAAAACAAGTGACCTGCAAGCTATGGGTAGAAAACTGAAGATGAGAAAAAAAGAAATGTTGAACGGGGATATGAAAAAAAATAAATAAATAGATTTTACAGCCATTACTTGAGGAAGATGAAAAACAAGATGTTTACGTTGAGCTACCGAACTTTGTCCTGGAGAATTTGAAAATCAAGGTTACATAACAAGTAGAATAAGTCATTGGAGATTAATGTGATGTTTTATTATATGGAAAATAGCAAAAAATGCTGAATTTTCAAGCATTAAAAGATAAGGCAGGCATCCATACAGTAACCAGGAATTTTTTTTGGGGGGGAGGGGGTGAAACAATTAATACCAAATCTTCACTCGAACTTACAATAAATTAAGAACCACATATACACATCTAGGTGAAACAGAAGTTATATTCAAATATGTAGATGACATGATGAAGATATCAATCACACTATTCTGTGGCAAGTTACTGGGGAATTTGTGACTGGTACACTATATGACACTATACTATATGACGTATATGGTATACTATATGACGTGGAGTCAAACTCCCCACCTGGTAATGTCCTCAGAGCGGATCGCGGCGGGCGCGAACGCCCGGTCGGACCGAAGACAGGCCGCGAGGCCGCCACCAGCCCTCCCTTCCGCCGCTTTAGGCTAGAAACAGGAGGCAATCCTGCGTGGAGTAGCTCCGATTCCGTCTCACCGAGTAAGTAAAGAAACGATCAGAGTAGTGATATTTCATTGTCGGCCACACGGGCCACAAGTGACCCTGACATGACGACCTCCCACTTATGCTACACCTCTGATGTCTCTCTACAAAATCAGACTAGAGTCAAGCTCAACAGGTTCTTCTTTCCCCGCTGTTAAACGCAGACCTGTTCCCGTGCCTGTGGGTTCGCTAGATAGTAGATAGGGACAGTGGGAATCTCGTTAATCCATTCATGCGCGTCACTAATTAGATGATGAGGCATATGGCTACACCTGGACCTCCCAACTACCCCTAGCGCCCGTGAGCTGTATAGGCCGAGTGGGAAAAATTTCCCACCCGGTTCCTATACAGACCTCACCGGGCGCCAGTCCTCCTTACCCAACCAGGAAGCTAAATTGCTTTTAGCTTTATTGTGGTGACCGTCATACATACATACATATATAGCCAAATTCTCATCAACTAAATAGTAGCAGCCTGCTCTATTTTATGTACACGCAGGTACATAGTATCTCTCAAAAATAAATAACATATTATACAATAACAAATTTTGGATGGTGATCGTATATGCTTATGTGTCTCAGGAACAGGGGTGGTGATCATCAGGACCCCTTCTTGCAGAACCCTGTAGGAGACAGGGTGGTGACCATCTTGGCTCTGCATCGACCACAGCAGGCAGGGAAGAGGACTGGAGCAGCTCAGGAGTCCTCTTTGCGTTTTTATAGCAGGCACTAGCCTAGAGTGCGCTGCGAGGATGCAGCCCTCTATCCCTCACCGGGCGAACACCCATCACGCTCGCCTCACTCTCGCCCATGATGTCTGACAGTGGAACTGGTATATCCTCACCCCACCCTCCAGCCCATGGACTACCATCAGCTTGAGGGCTGATTTAGGCAGTCCTAGGCTGGCCCAGGTGTTCATGGAAGGGAGGGCGAGGACCCCCCTCCAACTCATCATAAATGATGAGAAGATAGGAGGACTATCAGCCAGAGCCTCCACATAGGCTCGAATACACGGTGAGTTATAGTACTGCACCTTCCGGCCATGTGCCACATCCAGGCTGCCAGCCGCCATATCTGCCACAACCTGAACGTTGATCACATGGACTTGATTTCCCTTCCAGCAGACGATGTCAGGGTACCAGACGCCAGCGACAGTCGGAACTGCCAGCTCACGACAGGTCTGGTACCCTGCCCACTGAAGGGCGGAGAGGTACTTAACCAAAAGACCATTATGTCTAGCCAACCTCACCCCTGCGGTGGCTGGGCACTGCTGGAGAATGTGCCCCAGGCTTTCCAGCCTGCTGCCATAGCATAGGTTGCAGTTGACTGCATCCTTCTGGCGCCTTTTTGAGCTTTGGACCTGCATCGGCAACAAGTTTCCATGCAATTTTATTGCCCGCACATAGGTCCCTCCCCGCATGAGAGCGGTACCATCCCCAACCCACGATGACAAGACTTGGGTCTGCGAGCAGCCCTCCAGTCCTTTGCCATCGTGGGGTGACCATAGTCAGTTTCGCCAATGTGCGCTTTCCTCCTCCTTCCGGGACGAAGGGGAAGATCCGTGGGATTCGGAGCAGTGCTCCCTAGCAACACTTCTAACTGCCTGGTCCCCAGCACCAGACAGTGTCGTCATCAGGTTGTGCCTGAGGTGCGGGATTCGCGTTAGGAACGAAGTCACACCCAGACCACCATCTTTGATCCCCACATGAAAGTACCCTAGGGGCGTATCTTTGGGAAGATGGAGGCCTGATTGGGTGAACTTCCACGTCTCCCAGTCCATCCTTTGCAGGGTGGACTTTTTCAGGGTAGAGCAGCTATGGAAGCAACACATTGCTGGGGCTCGGCTGGGCCAAGCAGGCGCCACAACCCCATGACCAGTCTTGCCAACAGGAGTGAGGGCCCCTCCGCCCAGTAAGTGGACCCCACCTGAACCCCAAGGTAGCAGTGAAACTTCCCCAGAGTCAAGGCTCGAATAGGCTGTCCACCAATGTGGAGCTCTTTATTTGACTGGACCCATTTCTTCCCCCTTCCGTCTATTGCGATCCCGAGGGTGGCACATTTGCTGGGCCCTACATCCAGGCCAAGGGTTTGTGCAATAAAGGCTACTGCCTCGACATTTCTCCTCAGCCCAACTGGGCTGGACGCCAACAGAACCACATCGTTGGCGAAGGCCAGATAGCAGAAGCGAGTCCCGCCCAGGTCAATGCTGACTTCCTCGGGGGCAGCAGACAGGGCCCAGTCAAGGGTCACATTGAATAGCAGTGGTGACAATGGGTCACCCTGCATGACACCTCTAGTTATCAGCACCCTGATGCCATCAAGATCGGTATAGGCTTGGTCTAGCATATTACCCACGTAGGCGGTAAACTTCTCCCCAAAACCCCACCTCAGTCAAGCCGTCCTGAGAGCGGGGTGTCCCACAGAGTCGAAGGCCTTTCTGAAATCCAGGAACGCCAAAAAGAGAGGCTTGAGCCCAGTCTTGGCTCTTTGGATAGTCTCGCGAACCAACAGAATGTTGGCCACGCAGCCCTCCTCTGCCTTGAAGCCCCTCTGGCTCTGGGGAAGGGGAGCATGGGTTGCCACTCTTCTAGCAAGCACCCGATGGAGGATTCTCATCAGAATTGGAGTGATTGTTAGGGGGCAAAAGTCTGATGGACTGGTAGGCTCGTCAACCTTCGAAAGGAGTACTGACTGGCCCTGGGTCCAGCAGACTGGTGTCCGACCTAGACACAAGACAGCGTTTAATAGCCATCTAAGCTTTACTAGGCCAAGGGCCTCGACGTCGGCTTTGGATCGCCCGTCTAAACCCCTGGCTGTTCCGGCGTCAGTAGCCTTGACTGCTGCCTTCACATCCCCCTCCGAGATTGGCTTCCAGATTTCTCTTTCAACCGACTCTCTTGCAAGGGGGATGTTCCCCGGGACTGGGGGTGGACTAGGTCTAACAAAGAGGGATTGCCAATAGCCAAAAGTGTCCTCTGGCTTTGGCCCCTCATTCGCTAGCCAGCTCCGCCCTGCGACCACCCTCCTAGTCGCAAGGCCTCTATCCGTCTTCCAGGCAGACTGGAATCGGGCATACTCCATCTGCCTCCTCCCCCTTGCATCCCTCGGAACCCATAGGCTCTTTTCAGGTCTTGGGCGAACCGAGGGTGGGGATGGAGACCAATCGTCCAGCTGTCTCTGGACGTCAGTGGTGTCTCTTGGAACCTCCACTCCGAGGATGGAACTGAGGGCCTCTTACTCTCACCATATGGCTTGAGTCAGGTCCTCCACAGGTGGAGGTAGTTCCACAACTGATGTTTCTCTCTCCCTTTCAGCCAGCGTGGAGGCCACTGGAGGAGAGAGTGGTTGCTGAGGTGGGGATACCGGTCCAGAGTCCGGGTCCCCCTCTGGAGTCGGGATTGGAGGCGCGGCGACAAACTCTGCAAGCAGAGCTTTGTACGCCGGCTGCCTCCTCTTTCCTTTTATAGCCTCAGTGGACCTATGAGGCAACACCAGAGTATGAATCCGCTCATTGAACTCCCGCTCACCCATATGGTCCCTTTCAAAGGCCACCATAAGGCGGACCTCTTCCGGGTCCCATCGGGCCTTTGGACGAGCGTCCAAGCGAGCGGCCTCAGCACTGTGGAAACTTTCAGGGTGCTGGGCATGCTCATGCACACGTCTACCCCTGTAAGAGGCAAACGTGGCATGGCAGGTCGGGCACGTGGGCGAGTCGCGCCGAAGCCCGCCCGGAGCAGTTGCACCCTCCATCTAATTTGACAGAGGGCTGAGAACAGAGCCTTTCTTTAACAACTGCTGCCCCGTGGTTCACCCAAGACCAGGGGGGAGAGTGCACTTTGTTCTTCAGGCCGAATGAAAAGCCTGGGGTGGCAGGGAACCCCAGGCCTGAAGATCCAGCGGGACCGCAAGGAGGTGGCACTCTCTTAGCAACTATGCTTCACTACATAGTTACTCCCGCCGTCATAGTTACTCCTGCCGTTTACCCGTGCTTGGTTGAATCTCTTCGCTTTGACATTCAGAGCACTGGGCAGAAATCACATTGCGTCAACATCCATCTCTGACCATCTCAATGCTTTGTTTTAATTAGTTGGATTCCCCTGGTCCATGCCAGTTCTGAGTTGATCGCTGGGCTCCAGCTGAAGTGGGTTTGGAGCGGGAGACGGCTTCTGCTGCTACTTAAACGGCCAACGAGGACCGGCGGTAGAGAGAGCCGGAGCTCCTGTGCCCACGCAGCCTAGTGTGTTCCATGGAAGGACCCGAGGCACACCGATCCGAGCTCTCGACAAGAGAGGCAAGAGGGCTAAAACCGCCACCACCACGTAATCGACACCCAACAGCGCGCGCCTCGTTACCTCTGAGCCCAGTCCAGTGCCCGAACCCAGGCCCACTTCCCGCACAGGCCCAACTGGCCCGATCCTCAGAGCCAATCCTTATCCCAAAGTTACGGATCTAATTTGCCGACTTCCCTTACCTACATTAGTCTATCGACCAGAGGCTTCTTACCTTGGAGACCGGCTGCCTATATGGGTATGCACAGGCCCGAAACTGGGGTGCCTCACAGAGGCCTGGTGCGTGCAGGCTCCGCGCCGAAACGTGAGCCGCAGCAGCAACAGACTCCCTTGCTTCGCCCCATGCAGTTACCTGCCTCGCATGTTTCACGGACCGGCAGTGGTACGCGGGACGCCGCAAGAACTGCGGCGCTCTACGGCAGACCGTGTTATCAACACCCTGGCTTCTATGGTCACAGCACCTTAAACAGAAAAGAAAACTCTTCCCCGGACCACCGCCGATGGACGCGAGTTGGTTCCCGTTACTGGATTCCTGCACTAGGGGACGCGAGCCCAAGATGGGGCCGGCCCCCTGGTTGGCATCCAGGCCTGGTTACGGAATAAGTACCGTATTCCCTTTCGCCACTAACTCCCATGAACTATTATATACTCTACAGAATGAACTACACTAACCGGATAGTAGTACGAGATGTTATTCAGAAGGGAGAAGAGTAGGGAGGGGGAGAGACAGGAAGGCGTGCCAATCCCCACAAGTCATCAAGGCTGCTGTGTCAGTATTCGTTGCGGTCAATTTCGGAGCCTAGAGTAACGAAAAATATTTTGACAGGTGTACAGATATTGTCTCCCTAAGCATTTAGATGTTACCAAGTACTGAACCACACTTCTTATCATGCCATACTCGTATGTATGAAAGGATGAACAGAATCATGTAACATTGGTTTTTCATTTTAGTGAATGTATTCTTGATTTCTGCAAGATATGCACTAGCAGCATTTCTTATTGTTACTGAAGAGCTGGTAACATTAGTCGTTCTGTTTAGTGACAAAAACTGCAAGAAATCAGGTAAATTTTTTTGTATAAAGTTGTATGTGCTTTTAAGATATTTATACTGCCTAAAAACATTAGATTTACAGTATTTTTCTTGTTTATTAATCTTTTCCTTTCTTTGTTTTCTTTTTTTTTTTTCTAACAAACCAATCAGGACAAGCATCTGAATCCATGTAAACTGTCTCGAGTAGCGCTAATAGTATACTTGTGTAGTTTAGTCTATTTTATGTGAGGTGCTGCATGTACTGTGTTGGACATATTAGAGGATGAATATCACCTAGTACTACTGTTTCTGTAAAAGTTCAGCGTTGGAGCACTGTAGAAAAATTTTACTCGGTTGAAGTTTATATTCAGTGGAATTTTAACCACTTCACTTTTATTTAAGGAAAGCAAGTCAATATTACCATTTCATAAAGCATTTTTGGTTGTGGATTGCAATAAATGGATCATTAATGACTTTCCTTCATGTATCAAAGGATAATAGAGCATCTTTTGCACTGCGCTGTGCATGTCTCATTAGCTTGTGGAATCGTGGCACTGCCTCCAGCACGTGCAAGGCCTTCATGCTTTGTGTGACCATGCACCAGGTGGTTTATTTAATTTGAAAGTTTCAATTAAAGTGACGGAACAAAAATTGTTATTACCACTGGAGGGCGACAAGCAGGTGGAGGGCCTCATTATAAACATTTAGTGTGGTCTGCTAATAAACAAAAAAAACTATTTAAAAATCAATCTGTCAGGGGAGAGTGGAAATGGTCATTCTAGATGGAATTAGCCAGGCAGGTGAGGCAATTAAGTTAGACCTTTATTGCTCTGTTGTCAGAATTCCTGCTTATTTTCTAAGCCATTTTACTGATTAATGGCCAACAATAAAATATTACACATTATATACACTGTACTTAGTGATATGCACAAAGTCACTTGTGTTTAAATCTCTAAATAAAATTGTTCTCTTTCCAAAACCAGTCATTAAGAGGTTCGGACAATTTGTTCCTCCTCTTATGCCTGTCATTTGTTTGTATTCTTTGGTCTCATAGCATTACACGTCCAATACTTGTATAGTCTACAACTTTCTATAAAATTTTTTTCACATATACAATTTCTGCTATCATAACTTTCTGCTATCTTGTCGAGTGAATGAGGTTTAAATTACAGTGATCTTATTGATGAAATTTTTGAGGTGAGGCTTGGTAGTGGAGTTAAACTTGTGGCTTAATTTAGAGACGTATTGTGGACTCATAGCCAGTATGCAGTAATGGATATGAACCAAGCAGAGCAGAGTGGTGGCAAGAGTAAGCAACAGTTGTCGCAAACAGACGTAGTAGTAAAGTAGCGTAGAGTTGAGGCGTGCAAATAAACATGAAAAAGTAATCTAAACAGTACATCACAAAAACTTACACAAATACACCATATAAGGAAAAATATAATTCATCAATCGCGTTTGGTTGTCCCATCGTGTATCATTACATAATTTTTTCACTACATTCCATAAAAATACATTTGTTTCCATATCACTTCACAGTATGTAGAGTCAAAGACAAAAGTCCTGTCATGAATTTTGGTTAAAACACTTAGTAAAAGGCTAACTTTCGGTGCTGTCTGTCGTATGTCAAAGAAACGGTTGATAGCACTCCCATAAGGGCACAATTATTAATAGTTTATATCCTCGCAAGGATGGCATTCTCTGATATATTAATTGTCTTCTTGAAACACTCATCTCATCTTTATGAACCAATGATTAAAGTGCACATGAGGTTCAATATGTTTGGTGAATTGTAAAACTTACCCATACGATACAAAAAACGTGGACTCAAGAGTACCCCGTGCAAG
This sequence comes from Scylla paramamosain, assembly GCF_035594125.1. Lineage (NCBI taxonomy): Eukaryota > Metazoa > Arthropoda > Malacostraca > Decapoda > Portunidae > Scylla > Scylla paramamosain. The sequence continues at coordinate 7,270,765 of NC_087164.1, read as the reverse complement.
TCAGCGGGCTGTCATTGTTGTTCAGAACATGACAGTCTTTTATTGAAAAAATAAGATCCTTTTATATGTTTTAGCCATTATCTCATAAGCGGCAGACATGAAGCTTTGAACCCTCATCTGAACAGTACCTTAAAGAGGGAGTTTACATGGGGCAGTTCACAGCTACTTGCAGCTGGGATTATGCAGCCGGGAGCAAGATGCAGTCGGGATTTGCTGAATTGCCAGACCAGCTGGGAAACCTCTCTGTCAGTCTGATCAGCTGCCGTCCCAGCAATTTTCTAAGGTCAAGTGAGGACAACTTAATATGAAATTGAAAATAGGAAGAATATTGTTGGAAAATTCCTTAGTAATAACCATTGACTGTATCATTATATACAATAAATAAATAAAATGAATAAAATGAATAAGTAAATAAAATTAATAAAATAAATTTATTCATAAAAATTTTGGAAAATAGATGCGTAATTGGTTTGTTTACATCGTCACTGAGGAAGCCAGTGGCCCAGCATATGTGTACCAGAAGACATCATGAGCACTACAGCCTGCAAGGCTACATAGACCACGAACAACTCCACAATCCTTTCTTCTTTTGCTTTTTCTTCAACCACAGGGAAATTGCAACTATAGCAACCAGTTTGATGGAGGAGGACTTCATCTTGATTGTTTATTTTTTGATGCAGTGGGCCAACAGGCTAGCGGCTGCTCTCAACTGTGTGAATGCTTTCGGCTGGAACCTACTGGTTGCTCCAGATGGCTGGAACCAGCCAGGTGGAAAAACAGTCCCATGTAAACCCACTGTTGCATGAAGTGATGTAAAACGAAGAGAAGAAGTAAGAACAAATGAAGAAAAGAGAAGAGAGAGAGAGAGAGAGAGAAAGAGAGAGAGAGAGAGAGAGAGAGAGAGAGAGAGAGAGAGAGAGAGAGATGCCAAATGATGATAAGACAGACAAGTGAGTGAGCAAGTCGGCAAGAGCAGAGGTGTGGGTGCGTGCTGTATGGTGAGTTTTTGCCTCGCTTGCAGTGAAAGTAAAAATCTTATACTTTTCACCCTACCTCCTTCCTAAATTAACTTTAGCACTTTCCCCCTTAGTCCCTCCTGTTAAGTCTCATGTGGTTAATAGCAGAAGAGCTGCTCTTGAAGATAAAGTAATTGGAATTCATCCAGGCCCCATAGTTTAGTCTCTAGAATTTTCAGAAGTTAAGTGTTTTATGTATCTCAGAAGCCTGTGAGTGGTAGGCAAGTAGAGTGCAGTGGGGTGGGGTACCCTCTCCCCATCTCTTTTCCTCTCACATGAGTCATACCCTCATGACCAATGAGAGCTCAATGTGTGAGGCATTCTCATGGGCATTCACAGTCCAGCTATCACACATGATAGGCATGTGAAGGTAGACAGCGTTATTTGGAGACTGAGGGGGTTTTTACAGTTAGACAAGTCAGTTACTTTAAAGGGATAATTGAGTAATTACTGGCTGTATGCCCTGGTCTATCTAAATAGTTTTTTGAGTCTCCACATCAGTCTGCCTGTAAGTGTAGTTAAATGTAACACACTTATATTAAGGATGTGACTCCTCGGCAGTGCTGAAGCAAGCCAAGTACTTGGTGATGCAGTGAGAGATGAACTACCCTCCTGTTTGTTTGTGGGCACTTGTCAGTATTTGTCACTTTTTCTGTGTACTTGTTTTGTGTTAAATACTGAGACTGCTCAGCCACTGAGGACTTAAGTGAAGAGCTGTTTAGTGAACTTTACTCCCTCTTCAGGCCCTGACAAGACCTGCCCACTGAGGACTTAAGTGAAGAGCTGTGTAGTAAACTTTATTCCCTCCCCAGGCTCTGATAAGACCTGCAATCTAGGAAACTGTAAATGACATTTCTCAGCTAGAGATTATAACACGCTGTTGGCCAGTGGGTAGATTTTGTTCCTAAGGGCGGTTGTCCAACGGGATTTTATACCTTGACTTCATATGTGTTGCTGCTGCAATTGGTTTTCCCTAGACATGGTTGTCGATCCTTTCTCAGCTGTGAGATTTAATTGTTGTTGTATATTCCTTGTCTGTGAGTGGGTTAAACAGACTAGCGACCTTATCTCTGTAACCTGGTGTTATGACTGTTAGTAAAAACGGTGCATGAGTCAAAAAAAGGAGCTTGTAACCCATCTTAAGCATTGCATTCAGTCACATAGAGGGTGACTTGGGAGATGCAAGTCCATTTGAGGCAGCTGTGGGACAGCTGTGGTCGTAACACCGCCTTAAGGGATTCAGGCTTGTCAACCAATAGTCGCTATCTTGTAACAGAGTTCAGGTTTTCATAATGTTTCACAAGTTACATTTCATATTCAGACAAAACTTTGATACGACTTTTGTCTTTGACTGTACATTCTATGCAAACACACGAGTATAAATAAAAATATTACACTATGCTTCCCTTCACCACAATAAAGAGAGCCATGAGAGATGATACGAAAACAACCCCACAAAGTTTCTTGGGATGCTGGTGTAGGTTCACTCGAGGTCCATCAGAGTCTGCGCATGCGTGAATAGCATGCCAGATGTACGATTTGATGCTTCATTTGGGCTCTGCCGTCACGAAGTGAGCATCTCCTCGCTGCTCCGATGATGAATTCGGTAGATGACATATTCGGTTCATGATTTCTTGGAATGATGGGATTATTTAGGTACATTATTTTCATGTCCAATATTGTTACTCTTACTTTTTTTTTTTTTTGTGTGATCTTCGTTGCCTCAGTAAGTCTTCTTTTAGTTTTCATTGGACTGCACTTGATAAGGGATGCATTCACTTGTAAACATGTTCATTTTACTGGTAAGCAGTTGCGGTAAGTATGTTTATGATAAGATCACAGTCCTTAAAATTAGGAAAAAGAGGAAGGTATTTAATAGAAGTATTTATTGAAGAACAGCATCCACCATATCACTTAGTAGAACGCTTTCTCAATATCGAAAAAAGCTTTTGCCACATCTTAAGAATTTTCTCACCTGAGCCAGTGTTTTCTGAATTTATACAGCACTCTCCTATCCACTTTATCACTTAGTTGTGAGCTTTCATGTCTACTTTCGAATTCGTCCCTTATCGAGTGTGGACCTTCTTGGAGATACGCCCAACATTCTTGACCTTTTCCTGACCTCTAATCCTTCTGCTTATGCTGTCACCCTTTCTTCTCCGTTGGGCTCCTCCGATCACAATCTCGTATCTTTATCTTGTCCTATCACTCCAATCCCTCCTCAGGATCCCCCTAAGCGAAGGTGCCTCTGACGTTTTGCCTCTGCTAGTTGGGGGGACCTGAGGAGGTATTTTGCTGATTTTCCTTGGAATGACTACTGCTTCCATGTCAGAGACCCGTCTTTGTGTGCTGAGCGCATAACAGAGGTGATAGTGTCTGGCATGGAGGCGTACATTCCTTACTCTTTTTCTTGTCCTAAACCTTCTAAACATTGGTTTAACACAGCTTGTTCTCATGCTATACATGATAGAGAGGTGGCCCACAAAAGGTACTTAAGCCTTCCATCACCAGAATCTCATGCACTTTATATTTCTGCCCGGAACCATGCCAAGTCTGTTCTCCGACTAGCCAAAAACTCCTTCATTAACAGAAAATGTCAAAACCTTTCAAGATCTAACTCCCCTCGTGATTTCTGGCATCTAGCCAAAAATATCTCCAATTACTTTACTTTTTCTTTCCCTCCTCTATTTCAACCAGATGGCACCACTGCTATCACATCTATTTCTAAAGCTGAATTCTTCGCTCAAACCTTTGCTAAAAACTCTACCTTGGACGATTCTGGGTTTGTTCCTCCCTCTCCTCCACCCTCTAACTACTTCATGCCACGTATCAAAATTCTTCGCAATGATGTTTTCCATGCCCTCGCTGGCCTAAACCCTCGGAAGGCTTATGGACCTGATGGGGTCCCTCCTATTGTTCTTCGAAACTGTGCCTCCGTGCTTGCACCTTGCCTAGTCAAACTCTTTCAGCTCTGTCTGTCAACATCTACCTTTCCTTCTTGCTGGAAGTTTGCCTACATTCAACCTGTTCCTAAAAAGGGTGACCGTTCTAATCCCTCAAACTACCGTCCTATTGCTTTAATTTCCTGCCTATCTAAAGTTTTTGAATCTATCCTCAACAGGAAGATTCTTAAACATCTATCACTTCATAACCTTCTATCTGATCGCCAGTATGGATTCCGTCAAGGCCGCTCTACTGGTGATCTTCTGGCTTTCCTTACTGAGTCTTGGTCATCTTCCTTTAGAGATTTTGGTGAAACTTTTGCTGTTGCCTTGGACATATCAAAAGCTTTTGATAGAGTCTGGCATAAAGCTTTGATTTCCAAACTACCCTCCTACGGTTTCTATCCTTCTCTCTGTAACTTCATCTCAAGTTTCCTTTCTGACCGTTCTGTTGCTGTTGTGGTAGACGGTCACTGTTCTTCTCCTAAATCTATTAACAGTGGTGTTCCTCAGGGTTCTGTCCTGTCACCCACTCTCTTCTTATTATTCATTAATGATCTTCTAAACCAAACTTCTTGTCCTATCCACTCCTACGCTGATGATACCACCCTGCACTTTTCCACGTCTTTTCATAGACGTCCAACCCTTCAGGAGGTAAACATGTAGAGCGGGGATCGGTACAGAAATTTCCAGACAGGTGCCGTGAGTTTATTTGCGGGCGCTGTTCACAGGCACAATTAGATTCCTCAGACACGGTCACAGCAAGTATACAACAACAGAGGCCTGCCAACAACCAATTAAGTGAATACGAAATCCTGCACGAAATTAGCAGACACATCACAAGTTATAATATAAACATGGTCTGGAAATGTTATACTAATCCAACTCCATAGAAAATCATGTTTCTATCAAATATCACCAACAAGGTACATTCACAATAAGTACTTAACGAGATCACCCAAATACTTTTAACTGTAATCACATACACTTACATGTTCATCAAAGTTAATACTAAATAAATATATCATAATCACAATACATCATAATCACAATACCATCATAATACAAAGTGCTTACCCAAACTCCAGGTGGTGCTTAAATCACAATAAAGGAAAACCATTGGAGGCGTGAGTGTGTGGTGTTTTAGGTAGGCGTCCAGTCAGCCGAATGACCGAGACCGTGGCAATACCCAACGATGTATAAACCACATTACTGGAACCTACCTCGAACTTCTAATGGTATATCTATGTACTCTTACAAACATATCACGCAAGAAAGCCACAGAACGCTTGACTTCTGATCTTTCTAAAATTTCTGATTGGGGCAGAGCAAACTTGGTATTGTTCAATGCCTCAAAAACTCAATTCCTCCATCTATCAACTCGACACAATCTTCCAGACAACTATCCCCTCTTCTTCAATGACACTCAACTGTCCCTCTCTTCTACACTGAACATCCTCGGTCTGTCCTTTACTTATAATCTGAACTGGAAACTTCACATCTCATCTCTAGCTAAAACAGCTTCTATGAAGTTAGACGTTCTGAGACGTCTCCGCCAGTTTTTCTCACCCCCCAGCTGCTAACTCTGTACAAGGGCCTTATCTGTCCATATATGGAGTATGCTTCACATGTCTGGGGGGGTTCCACTCATACTGCTCTTCTTGACAGGGTGGAATCAAAAGCTTTTCGTCTCATCAACTCCTCTCCTCTAACTGACTGTCTTCAGCCTCTCTCTCACTGCCGCAATGTTGCATATTTAAGTTGTTTTCTACCGCTATTTTCATGCTAACTGCTCTTCTGATCTTGCTAACTGCATGCCTCCCCTCCTTCCGCGGTCTCGCTGCACAAGACTTTCTTCGTTCTTTCACCCCTATTCTGTCCACCTCTCTAACGCAAGAGTTAACCAGTATTCTCAGTCATTCATCCCTTTCTCTGGTAAACTCTGGAACTCCCTGCCTGCTTCTGTATTTCCACCTTCCTATGACTTGAATTCCTTCAAGAGGGAGGTTTCAAGACACTTATTCATCAATTTTTGACCACTGCTTTGACCCTTTTGTGGGACTGGCATTTCAGTGGGCATTTTTTCTTATTGGATTTTTGTTGCCCTTGGCCAGTGTCCTTCCTACATAAAAAAAAAAAAAATGGAAACCAAAGCAAGACTTAACTGAAGCAACGAGGACCGCAAAAAAATTATTATATATATTATTATATATATAATTATATAATTATATATTATATATATATATATATATTATATATTAGATTTTTGTTGCCCTTGGCCAGTATCCTTCCTACATAAAAAAAAAATATATATATATATATATATATATATATATATATATATATATATATATATATATATATATATATATATATATATATATATATATATATATATATATATATATATATAAAATATTGGACACGAAAATATTGTATCTGAGAATCCAAACCGTCCCAAGGAACCATGAACCGAACATATCATCTACCGAATTCATTATCAGAGTAGCATCAAATCGTACATCTGGCATCCTGTTCACGCACGCGCAGACTGTGAGTGCTGGATAGACCTCGAGTGAACTACGTCGGTATGGTAGATTCAACTCACCATCAATTTCAAGTGCACATATAGCCCTGTTTTGACTGCCAGATGTACGACTCATTTACTTCCAGCCACAGCAATGCACAAACTTCAGTCAACACCATTCAACAATAGCGGTATAATTATAGTAGGCATGGCGTTTAGAATAGGTTACTAGGTAATGTTAGTTTAGATTAGGTATTGCTACATGTCATTTAGGTTAGTTGGGTTATGAATGTTAAGTTAGACTTTTTTCCTGGTTAGGTTAGGTAAGGTTGTGCTACACATCATTTGGGCTAGGTAACGTTAGGTTAGGTTAGGTATTGCTACATGTCATTTAGTTTAGGGTAGGTAATGTTAGGTTAGATTAGGGTCTTTAAGGAGGGTGGGTGTCCAGCAGGGATGAAGCCCCCTGGTTAGGTTAGGTAATGCCACGCATCATTTAGGTTAGGTTAGGTAATGCTAGGTTAAATTAGTGTCTGTAAGAGGGGTACAGGAAAGTCTGTACGTTGTCGTGGCTGGGAATAAATGTGCTGTACATGTGGCTAAAAATAGGGCTACGGGAATACTTGGTCACTTAAAACTAGAGTCACTGAAACCTACTACACCAGAATACCTGAAAACATATGATTTATAAGTGAACTCGTGATGTGGCAATAAGTGACTTGACAAGCAGTAAAAACTAGATAATCGATAGCAATGTTTAAATGGTTTTACACACACACACACACACACACACACACACACACACACACACACACACACACACACACACACACACACAGAGGTATTTACAAAAATCAAACTTATTACAGAAGGAATTCTTAACATTATGAATTCATGTATCTAAACATTTCACTGCATTATGCTTATGTTTCATGCATTAAGCAGTAGATAGATAATTCACTTATCATCTTGTAAATATTTATTATCAGCTTTGGCTTAAAAAAACCAGCAGCTAATACTTACTCATGGAGAAGTTTAGTTAAAACGACCACACTTTCCTCCACTCGAAATCAAGGAGAGACCTACTGTTCACACATTCATTCAGAAGTGAGGCTTTCTTGCCTGAGAACAATGGAGCACGGTTTCAAAAGCAATATAAATAACACCACAGCTTGAGTAGCAGAACATCTGCCAGAGAACCATTTGCTGTGTGTGCTTATAATACAGACGTAAAATTTATATGGTCAAATGTGTTTCACTGAATAATATGGGGTAGGTTTCACTCTTTAGCAGTCTTGGTTTGAGATAATTAATAAGCAGTATTAATTCACCAAATTTTAAGAATTGTTTCGTGATGGGATCTCAAATGGGCCACGAATGGTATCAATATTTATTGATCCAACATGTAAATATTCTTATCAATCACCAAATACAAAAGAAACAAAGTTATACAGTATAGACCAGTACAGTAAATCCCCAAATGCATATAAATCCTATCAAAAATATTAAAATAAATGGCCAATTGTAATGCTAATCCTTTAGCAAAGTTATTAGTCTAATATACTGTAAATATACAGCACTGTAAATCTAATTTATCCGCAGCACTTCACATTACACATCATAAATACATAAATAGCCGCTAAAGACATAATCAATGGCTATCAAATATGTAAGTATAAGTACATAGTAAACAACACTTTAATCACTCACAACACTAGCCTCCTGTATGTCCCATCAATGTCCAGACCACACCATTAATGCCCTGGCCACACCAGCAATGGCCAGACCACACCATCAACATCCAGAACACTGCAGTTAATTACAAAAAAATAACATGTGTTTCTCCATCAACACTCTTGCCAATATTCAAATGCACTTCAACACCTATTTCTATCATTTAGATTGATATAAATTTTTCTAATCCACTCCTACACGCATATACACATCATGCACATATGGCGGAGGAAAACCTGCCGGCGGAACAGCACAAAGCCGGCCAACGATGAGGAAGGAACAACTTTCTGATCCTAGGACACGGTGCCGCGTTGTGACCAGCGGGCTTGGATTCGACGCCAGGAGCGGCCAATAACAAAACACAAGCGCCAAGTGCAACACCCCGCCATATGGCAAATACAACAAATATATTACATATTACAGATAATAGGTTACATTTTGCGAATATTCGCGAAACACCTATGCACGTGTTAATTACAAAAGTGTCCACAAATAGGACAAATTTTGACACTTTCCGTTAATGAAGAAGTTTTCAGCTAGTTGAAAACAGACTTGTTATGGTTCCAAGCAGAAATATAAAGCGCATGAGATTCTAGTGATGAAAGGCTAAAGCATCTTTTGTGGGCCACTCTCTATCATGTATAGCACAAAAACATACTGTGTTCAACCAAGGTTTCGGAAGTTTAGGTAAATAAAAACAGTGAGGAATGTACACCTCTATGGCAGACACTATCACCTCTGTTATGCGCTCAGCACACAGAGACGGGTCTCTGACACGAAAACAGTAGTCATTCCAGGGAAAATCAAGAAAATACCTCCTCAGATCTCCCCAAGTAGCAGAGGCAAAACGCTAGAGGCACCTTCGCTTAGGGGGATCCTGAGGAGGGATTGGAGCGATAAGACAAGATACAGATATGAGATTGTGATCAGAGATGCCCAACGAAAAAGACAAGATAACAGCATAAGCAGAAGAATTAGAGATTAGGAAATGATCAAGAATGTTGGACGTATTTCCAAGACCGTCAGGAGTACGAGTAGGGTGTTGCAGCAATTGCTCTAAGTTGTGGAGGATAGTAAAGTTAAAGGCTAGTTCATCAGGATGGTTAGTGAAGGAAGAGGTAAGCCAAATCTGGTAGTGATTGAAGTCTTCAAGAATGGAATCTCTGCAAAAGGGAAGAGAGTCAGAATGTGCTCCACTTTGGAAGTTAAGTCAAAGAAATTCTTATAGACAGAGGAGTTGGGTGAGAGGTATACAGCAGAGATAAATATAGTTTGAGAGTGACCCTGTAGTCGTAACCAGATGGTGAAAAACTCGGAAGATTGAAGAGGATGGGCACGAGAGCAGTTTAAGTCGTTGCACACTTAGACGCAACATTCAGCTTTGGATTGAAAATGAAGATAGGAGGGAGCAGAAAAGGGGCTACTGTTAGTTGTCTCAGACAACTGTGTTTCAGTGAGGAAAAAAAGATGAGGTTTGGTAGAGGATAGGTAGGTGTTTTACAAATTGAAAATTAGATTTAAGACTGCGAATGTTGCACAAGTTAATGAAGGACTCTGAGGCTGGTGTAGGAGTCGCCATGATAATTTTGAATTTTGAGTGAAGGGTGCGTGTGTAATTAAGTGCTTGTAGTTTTGTGTGAAGGAAGAGAGTTGTCTTTAGAGGGCAGGCTGTGACTAGCCCCTTGTATTGTGAGATGCATGATTTTGAATTTTGAGTGAAGGTTGTGTGTGTAATTAGGTGCTTGTAGTCTTGTATGAAGGAAGAGAGTTGTCTTTAGAGGGCAGGCTGTGACTGCCTCCTTGTGTTGTGAGACACAAAAGAAAACGTTCAGTAAGGTCACAGCTGGATTTAATGACAGGTTCACAGCACCCCCTGATCTAGTGCTTTAGTGCTCACTAGGAGTACGAGTAATTATCGTTTCTACTGCAGCTGTGTGTTGCACCATCACACGATACCCTGTATAGTATAGTATTAATATAGTCCATAGAATAAATATACAAGGTGTTACCTTTCCACCTGGAACATAATGGATGAACGGTGGGATGGATCGTTTTGCTAGTGGCGTAGAAATCTGCGCCCCCAGAAGAAACTTGTGGTTCTGCTTTTGAGACCTTGCGTGGTGGTTGCCTGCTGCCTGCGATGTTACTCCGCAACACGCCGTCTTTGTTCTCCACCTCACGAAGTTTCCTTATCGCCCGCCAGGTCACCCACCACCTGTGCTCAGAATTCTTTGCTGAATGTTAGTTGCATCAGTGGTACTTTTTGCTGACAGTGCTGGGCTTCCTTCTCGTGGTTTTCACCTGCTGCATGGGTCCACACTTGTCGCGTGCTATGTCTATTATCTCCTGACCGTGCTGGGCTTTCTGCTTGCGATCTTCTCTTGTCACACGGGCCCACACTCGTCACCTGCTGACTCTCTCAGCTCCTAGCTTTTGTTGTCTGCTACTGGTCTTGTTGTCAGGACCTTCAGTTCTACAGTGCGTTCTGCTACTGTTTGTGGGCCTCTGGCCAGGCGGCTTTTTCTCCTGCTTGCTTGCCCTTGTCAACCTGTGCTCCCATCAGTTTATACTACTCTGTGTCTGGGTGTTCCTGTCTCCCTTTGGTACTCTGCCAGCCAATATCGCCGTCATCCTCCCCCCCTGCCGTCTATGATTTTTGGAATATGGTTTGGTGTGGCATTTATATGAGTGCCTCGCGCATGTCTTTCATATCTTATCAACTTTTTGCTAGTTCAGTGTTATTTTTTTCTAAATATTACTGTACTTTGTTAGGAAAAGGACGCCTTTCCCCTTTGCTTGAGCCACATGGTGACGTCACTGTTTTTTTTTTTCCCGCTGGTCTGTAATTCGCTCTGTTCTGACGTCATGGTTTGTTTGATTGCCCAGTGCTTACGTCATCTTTTTTTTTTTCTGTCTCTGATTGGACTAGGCACAGTATTCTTTCATGGCCTTTTGCTGGCGCTCCCTGCTCAGTACTATGCTATGATGTCATTGTTTTGTGTTATTGCATCGTGTCTTATATAGATAAGCACGAATTACACATATTTCACGTTCTTTATTTTTATTTATTTTTTTATTTATTTATTTTATTTTATTTTATTTTATTTATTCTTTATTTTATTTTTTTTTATTTATTTATTTATTTATTTTTTTTCATTACTTGTGACCTTCGTGTCACCCAATGTACCCTGTGGTCACACCTTGTTAGGCATGAGGCCATGCCAGGGGTGTGGCCAAGCAATATGTTAATGTTTGTAAGCTGCTTCTAGCAACCCGTCGCAGAACCATGCAGCAGCGCAGCGTCCCGCAGTCAGTCGCCGTCACCCTGCCTTACGGATTAGACATGTGGTTGTGTGTCGATCTGTTACACGCTTCCCTGTACAGTCCAGTATTAATATACGCCATTGGCTCCCTTCCTCGCTGCACAAGACTGTCTACTTTCTTTCACCCCCTAGTCTGTCCACCTTCCTAATATAAAGAATTAACCAGTATTCTCAATGTTTCGTTCCCTTTGTATGATAAACTCTCGAACTCTCTGCCTGCTTCTGTATTTTTCCCTTCCTATGACTTTAATTCTTTTAAGAAGGAAGTTTCAAGACACGTCTCAAATCCCTTTTGGTTCTATTCACTAGCACTTAAATGTGTTTTTTTTTCTTTTTTTTCCCCACCTTCTTGTAACCCTTGGCCAAAGTCCCTCTTAGTACATAAAAAAATGAATAAATAAATAAATCTCTTGGCACTGCTCTCTAGAAAACTCTTAGGTTCTACTCACGGAAATCACAGTGTTGAGGACCAACAGGGGACGGTGCAGCTCCGTCACATCAGAAGTCTTTCATTTCCACAAATTGTTGTGTGCAAAAGAATGGCTGCTGGTTAAGTTTTGTGACTTTTAAAACGCAGATCAATTTATCCACTTAAAACATATTAACATGATACACAATATTACCAGATGCCACCACACAAAATCAGGAATATAAGTCCTAAATCCTATACAAGACATGTTCGGAGTCCATGTGTTTTTGACAGCTACATCTTCCTTAAACAAATAATTAATGATCAAGGCGCTTCGGAGTGTACAGAAAAATCCTAGTTGCTAATTAATGGTCCTAATGTTTTAACGGTTGCATTGTCTTTGTCCAAAGACTTAACTGTAAGTAAGTGTGCAAAAATTGTAATTAATTAAGAATTATAATATTTTAATGAGTCGGGGTTCCTTTAAGGTGCTATTTGCTGAGACTTTATCGTTCACTACATCTTTTTTACTCTAACCTTTTGAACGCTGGATCCGGATGCCGGCTGTGCTACGAGTAGTGAGAATGAACGTGATCCATCATCACCTTTGTCTGTTAGCGAGATGCATCGCTATCGTCCTTTTCATCACTAACATCTACGACATTCCCAGTAGCTTCTTCGTGGCTGTGAATAGAGTGCTTCATGACGAGAACACTGAGATATGTTACATAGTTTTTGAGCTCGCTGAAGTTGTTGAGTTCGCAGTGCACGTGTGTGTGGGAGCAGCGTGCTGGTTGGTCAAGGCAGTAGCACAGGAGACTGGTGTGAGTTGTATCCCATGATTAGGAACCCATGTCACCATCATGATACGGGTGTGTCCTAATGTGAGGTGTGGCCCTCACCACTCATGATATATGCTCCTACCGCTGAAAGTTTAGAGCTGTATAGGGCATTCCCGTAAATATACGAGACGAAGGATAATTTCGAATACAGGAGACTTTCACAGGATCACACACGGACCCACGCACACATTTATGTAGAGAAAAACTTTTTTGCAGTAATTTAGTGGGCTTTATTGACTGGTTACAGGTCGATGTGGCACAGCGCCAAAAGGCTCGATGAAGCTGGTGATTATGGCAAATCTGTGGAGTGGTAGGTAACTCGGGTGAGGTATGGGTTGTTTGGCTTCGCTGTACGTGCCAAGTAGGATTCTGTATGAGTCATTATAACCAATCTTTACCAAAGCTGGGCCAAAGCAGACATTTTGCAGGGATAAAAAATTTGGCACTTCTCTGGTTAAACCTGTGGTTACCAAACTGTGTTACATAACACATCCTTTTTCACATCTAACGGTTCTGCACACCCCTACCCCCTCCGACGCTTAACACGCAAACTTAATTGTGTCAGAGGGTCAGAAGGTTTAAGTCATTCATCAGCGTCTGTGTGATATCACTGAGGTATACAAAACATGTACAGAGAACTGAATTAATGAGAAAATGAATTAACTAGTTACCAGTGAGTTGCCTGATCTCAAAGGAGAGCAACTGCAAGTCCTGCAAACTTGTTGTGAAGTTACATTAGCTTAGATTACCTGAAGTGAAGTTACATTAGCTTAGGTTACTTTAGGTTACGTTAGTTTAGGTTATGTTATTTTACATTAGGTTTGTTAAGAATAGGTTCATTTAGGCTAGGTTAGATTACGTTAGGTTACACTCGAGTTCTCTCTCTCTCTCTCTCTCTCTCTCTCTCTCTCTCTCTCTCTCTCTCTCTCTCTCTCTCTCTCTCTCTCTCTCTCTCTCTCTCTCTCTCTCTCTCTCTCTCTCTCTCTCATTTATTGAAATAATTACCAGCGAAGCAAAGTTTACTATGGAGATTGAAGATTCATTTTGAGCGACCTGTTCCGGCCTGGCCCGACCGTAACGCTATTTAAACGCTAATATCTATGTAACTACGAAGGCGATCGTAACGAAATTAGCATCATATGGTAGCACAACTCCATCAACCGAACACAAGTGATCACGTGAGGATTAGTAACCTGACCTTGACATCCCAACCCCACCCTTCCTCATCTCCCTCCTCCCGTCCACGTCGCCAGCACTTAAAAAGATACATACCCATGGAATATTGATAAGAATGAATGGTGGAGGTGGACGATGGTATACTCGATTACGATTACAATTATATTAAAGTATCATGACTGCAAGTGTGTGTGTGTGTGTGTGTGTGTGTGTGTGTGTGTGTGTGTGTGTACGCAGGCGAAGTTATGGAGGGGTGAGGAATGGTGGCGTGTGGGAGAGGAGTCACCATGCAGGAAAGACAGAATATTAATATTTGTGAGGAAAGAATAGGAGGAATGAAGGAAGGTTCAGCTGTGGCGAGAAACCATAGGGATGATGGACAAGTAATAAATTATGTATTTTCTTGGTGTCTCAACCTAAACTTTGTATTCAAACAATGAGAGAGAGAGAGAGAGAGAGAGAGAGAGAGAGAGAGAGAGAGAGAGAGAGAGAGAGAGAGAGAGAGAGAGAGCTGTGGGGGGGGTGGGGGCAACTGTTTGGGTGAGGATTAGCGGTGGATCACCATCTCACTTACATCTTCCTGATTGCCAAAATGAATTCAAACTAAAAAAAAAAAAAAAAAAAAACCGCTCCGCCCGCTTTCCACCAGCCAATCTCAGAGCTTCCATCCGACAGTTTACATGAGACAGGATATATATGTATGTATGTATATATATATATATATATATATATATATATATATATATATATATATATATATATATATATATATATATATATATATATATATATATATATATATATATATATATATATATATATATATATATGGTGAACAGGGAAAAACCAGGCATTCTTCTTCATTTATTAAAGCTGGATCGTTTCACCTTACGTAGAAGGCGTCATCAGGCTAAAAAAAAATAAAACTTCATCGAGTATATCTTATATATATATATATATATATATATATATATATATATATATATATATATATATATATATATATATATATATATATATATATATATATATATATATATATATAAACTAAGGTATAGACAAAGCAAAAAATAAAACGAAGCAAATGGCAGTAAATAAGTAATGGATAAGTGAAACGAAGAAAAAAATACCAATACAGATAAGTAAATAACTATGCTGAAGTAAAACAGTCTATAGATACTAATGTAGAACAGCAATGTAGCCAAGGGTGTAGTAATGCCAAACAACGATCCGTGTGTGTTCCAGCCGAAGGAGTAATGAGGACTGAGAAGGGAAAGCGGTTAGGAAAAGTGGTTAGGAAAGTGTTAGGTTGGTTATTGCCTCGGAACCCTAAGCTCCGAACTTAGTTCATAACAGATATAACTATGTTGATGACAATTGGTTATTTAATTCAGCTTTCAAGTGTTTCATGTAAATAGCTTTTAATGTTTTTATGTCTATATGTGCGTCAGATTTATGTAATATGTTGAAATCTTTCTCTGAAAACGGATGATCTTTTTTTTTTTTTTATGTAGGAGGGACACTGGCCAAGGGCAAGAAAAATATAATACAAAAAAAAAAAAAAACACAAAGATGCCAGTCCCAGAAAAGGATACAAAGCGGTAGTCAAAATTTGAAGGATAAGTATTCTGAAAACTCCCTCTTGAAGGAATTCAAGTCATAGGAAGGTGGAAATACAGAAGCAGGCAGGGAGTTCCAGAGTTTACCAGAGAAAAGGATGAATGATTAAGAATACTGGTTAACTCTTGCATTAGAGAGATGGACAGAATAGGGGTAAGAGAAAGAAGGATTGTGCAGCGAGGCCGCGAGAGGATGGGAGACATGCTGTTAACAAGATCAAAAGAGCAGTTAGTATGAAAATAGTGGTAAAAAATAGCTAGAGATGAAACATTGCGGCGATGAGAGAGAGGCTGAAGATAGTCAGTTAGAGGGGATAATTGATGAGACGAAAAACTTTTGATTCCACCCTGTCTAGAAGAGCGGTATGAGTGGAACCTCCCCAGACATGTGAAGCATACTCCATACATGGATGGATAAGGCCCTTGTACAGAGTTAGCAGCTGGGGGGGATGGTGAGAAAAACTGGCGGAGACGTCTCAGAACGCCTAACTTCATAGAAGTTGTTTTAACTAGAGATAAGATGTGAAGTTTTCAATTAAGATTATATGTAAAGGACAGACCGAGGATGTTCGGTGTAAAAGAGGAGGACAATTGAGTGTCATTGAAGAAGAGGTGGATAGTTGTCTGGAAGGTTGTGTCGAGTTGATAGAAGGAGGAATTGAGTTTTTGAGGCATTGAACAATACCAAGTTTGCTCTGCCTCAACCAGAAATTTTTGAAAAATCAGAAGTCAGGCGTTCTGTGGCTTCCTGCGTGAAATGTTTACTTCCTGAAGTGTTGGACGTCTGTGAAAAGACGTGGAACAGTGCAGGGTGGTATCGTCAGCGTAAGAGTGGATAGGACAAGAAGTTTGGTTTAGAAGGTCATTGATGAATTATAAGAAGAGAGTGGGTGACAGGATAGAATCCTTAAAACACCACTGCTAATAGATTTAGGAGAAGAAAAGTGACCGTCTACCACAGCAGCAATAGAACGGTCAGAAAGGAAACTTGAAATGAAGTTACAGAGAGAAGGATAGAAGCCGTAGGAGGGTAGTTTGGAAATCAAAACTTTGTGCTAGACTCTACCAAAAGCTCTTGATATATCCAAGGCAACAGCAAAAGTTTCACCCAAATCTCTAAAAGAGGATGACCAAGACTCAATAAAGAAAGCTAGAAGATCACCAGTAGAGCGGTCTTGACGGAAACCATACTGGCGATCAGATAAAAGATTGTGAAATGATACATGTTTAAGAATCTTCCTGTTGAGGATATATTCAAAAACTTTAGATAGGCAGGAAATTAAAGAAATAGGACAGAAGTTTGAGGGGTTAGAACGGTCACCCTTTTTAGGAACAGGCTGAATGTAGGCAAACTTCCAGCAAGAAGGAAAGGTAGATGTTGACAGACAGAGCTGAAAGAGTTTGACTAGGCAAGGTGCAAGCACGGAGGTACAGTTTCGGAGGACAATAGGAGGGACCCCATCAGGTCCACAAGCCTTCCGAGGGTTTAGGCCAGCGAGGGCATGGAAAACATCATTCCAAAGAATTTTAATAGGTAGCATGAAGTAGTCAGAGGGTGGAGGAGAGGGAGGAACTAGCCCTGAATCGTCCAAGATATATCTTTCAGCAAAGGTTTGAGCGAAGAGTTCAGCTTTAGAGATAGATGTGATAGCAGTGGTGCCATCTGGTTGAAATAAAAGAGGGAAAGAAGAAGCAAAGTTATTGGAGATATTTTTTGGCTAGATGCCAGAAGTCACGAGGGGAGTTAGATCTTGAAAGACCGATACATTCCATTAATGAAGGAGTTTTTGGTTAGTTGGAGAACAGACTTGGCATGGTTCCGGGCAGAAATATAAAGTGCATGAGATTCCGGTGATGGAAGGCTTAAGGCCACCTTTCTATTATGTATAGCACGAGAACAAGCTGTGTTAAACCAAGGTTTGGAAGGTTTAGGTCGAGAAGAAGAGTGAGGAATGTACGCCTCCATTCCAGATACTATCACTTCTGTTATGGGCTCAGCACACAAAGACGGGTCTTTGACATGGAAGCAGTAGTCATTCAAAGTCAAATCAGCAAAATACCTCCTCAGGTCCCCCTATCTGGCAGAGGCAAAATGCCAGAGGCACCTCCGATTAGGGAGATCCTGAGGAGAGATTGGAGTGATAAGACAAGATACAGATATGAGATTGTGATCGGAGGAGCCCAATGGAGGAGAGAGGATGACAGCATAAGCAGGATTAGAGATCAGGAAAAGGTCAAGAATGTTGGGTGTATCTCCAAGATGGTCAGGAATAAAAGTAGGGTGTTGCACCAATTGCTCTAGGTCGTGGAAGATAGCAAAGTTGAAGGCTAGCTCACCAGGATTGTCAGTGAAGGGAGAGGAAAGCCAAACCTGGTGGTGAACATTGAAGTCTCCAAGAATGGAGATCTCTGAAAAAGGGAAGAGAGTCAGAATGTGTCCCACTTTGGAAGTTAAGTAGTCAAAGATTTTTTTTTTTTATTCAGAGGAGTTAGGTGAGAGGTATACAGCATAGATAAATTTTGTTTGAGATTGATTCTGCAGTCATAGCCAGATGGTAGAAAACTCGGAAGATTCAAGAGTGTGGGCAAGAGAGCAGGTTAAGTCGTTGTGCACACACACGCAACATCCAGCTTTATATTGAAAATGAGGATAGAGAAAGTAGGAGGGAACAGAAAAGGGGCTAATGTCAATTGCCTCAGACACCTGTGTTTCAGTGAGAAAAAGAAGATGAGGTTTAGAATAGGAGAGGTGGTGTTCTACAGATTGAAAATTAGATCTAAGACTGCGGATGTTGCAGAAGTTAATGAAGAAAAAGTTGAGGGAGGTGTCAAGACACTTAGGGTCGTTATCAAAAGAGCAGTCCGACCTGGGGACATTTCTGGTCCCTTCCCCAGATGGGGACTCCGAGGCTGGTGTAGGAGTCGCCATGATAATTTTGAATTTTTGAGTGAAGGGTGTGTGTTATTAGGCGCTTGTAGTTTTGTGTGGAGGAAGAAAGTTGTCTTAAGAGGGCAGACTGTGACTACCCCCTTGTGTTGTGAGACACAAAAGGAAATGTTCAGTGTGGTCACAGCTGGGTTTAATGGTAAGTTCACAGCATCCCCTGATCCAGTGCTTTAGACCTCACTGGGAGTAATTATCGCTTCAGCAGGTGCCTACTGCCTCCTTCACTTATGCGTATGTGCTTATGTTCTTATTGCTGAAAAAGGAGGATGAGCTGTTTCGAACTGTATCGAGTTACCCTTATGTTCACTGATTCTATGTGTTAGATTCCTTTTGGTTTTTCCAATATATTGAGCCTTACAACTCGAACAAGTAAATTCATAAATGATGTTAGAGATCAGTCCAATATGAATATTGTCTTTAAATTAAAAAAAGAAAAAGAGGTAATAGTGTAAGTATTAGTAAAAAAAAATAGTATCAGGGTATTGTGCTTTCAGTATGGTGAGAGTAAACAAACTTGGCTCCGGGGTCTCTCTCTCTCTCTCTCTCTCTCTCTCTCTCTCTCTCTCTCTCTCTCTCTCTCTCTCTCTCTCTCTCTCTCTCTCTCTCTCTCTATCTATCTATCTATCTATCTATCTATCTATCTAAGAGTATAGCTAAGATGGCCATAGTAAGGTAATTTTATGTTTTTCTTTTGTATCGTCTGTGTGTGGCTAGAGATATGCTGACTAAATTTGCCTTCTAAACAAAAATGTAGATAATATTATTAATGAGGCTTAACGGGAACCCATTATTAAAGGAAAAACCAGCTAGAAGATAATGTGTAGCAACGAAATAAGTTTTCTTTTTTAGCATTAATCTTAAGTAATTGAGAAATAAAAGATAAATAGTTAATCCCCAAGCCTGTGAAGGTTGTTTGTGGTAAACAACAGTCTGTAGTTGGTTGTAATTGCGAGTCACTATTACATCCAGAAACGGGAAAGAGCCACTGTTTTCAGTGTCACGAGTGAATTCAGTATTAGGGTGTTTAGAATTTAAATAACTCGGAAATTTAGGGATGTGCTGTGAGTAAATAAAAGGAAGGTGTCATCAACATATATTTCCTGTAAAACATAGGTTTAACTTTAATAAATGAAGAAGAATTCCTGGTTTGTCCCTGTTCACCTCATCTATATCTTGGAAGTTGTCTAATATATATATATATATATATATATATATATATATATATATATATATATATATATATATATATATATATATATATATATATATATATATATATATATATATATATATATATATATATATATATATATATATATATATATATATATATATATATATATATATATATATATATATTTATAAAGTCTTACGTGGTTTCCTTATTTTATTAAGGCTAGAACTATGCCTCCTAACAGAGGACTTGGTTTTGGTATTTGGGAACTGTTACCCTGAGTGAATGCCCTTCCTAACCTCGGATTGTGGCCAGGATTCAAACCCATGCGCCTGAGGATGCGCCCATGCGCCTCGGCCCCGAAAGCGTGCGCGGCCCCATATATATATATATATATATATATATATATATATATATATATATATATATATATATATATATATATATATATATATATATATATATATATATATATATATATATATATATATATATATATATATATATATATATATATATATATATATATATATATATTCACACACACAGAAGGAGAAGGAAAGAAGGACACAACAGCTGGAATACAGAGGTATTTAAACACATGACGCATAATCTTGGTGCAAGGAGTTCAATATGCTGTCATCTGCTGCAGACTGGTGACGTCCGCTACCAAGAAATGGGCTTTGAAGCGGCTCGTCGGCAAACACTTGAGAGATCTTGCGTTTGGCAGCGCGCTGAATAGGATGCGTTGTATTTAGGGCGGAAGAGGATGATGGAACAGGTATGGAAGGAATAGTTAGGGACAGACCAGCTTGACTGGAATGAGATTTACGTACACACGATCAAAAAACGTATCGGTGTATAGGGAGCTTGATGCCTACAGTAAACATTAGAGCAACCAGTGATGTTATATGGGGTATGGGGTATGCGGTGATGCCTAGCTGTGGCTTGTTTGAAATGTGCTAGTGTGACAACGCTAAGGTGGCGTCACACGTGCACATTTTCTTCAACTTTTTCCATCATTTTTTTTTTTAAATCGACTCAAGTGCTTCCCACTACACAGGCACAACCATTCGTCTGCACTTGCGTCCAAAGTAAACAAACATGGCTCCGGGGTCTCTCTCTCTCTCTCTCTCTCTCTCTCTCTCTCTCTCTCTCTCTCTCTCTCTCTCTCTCTCTCTCTCTCTCTCTCTCTCTCTCTCTCTCTCTCTCTGTATAGCTACATTAGCTGCTGCTTGCTATCCTTTCTGCCTAGCTTGGCAGTATCCTCGCTTGTCGAACGTAGTAACATTACAACAGAAATACATAACTGGCAACTCACACCGGGAGGCCGCGGGTTCAGCCAGCCCGGAACCCCAAATACTTCATGAGTGCCACTCCATTGACACAGAGACAAGCAGTCGCCGTTCTGCACTTTATTACACGTTTTGTTAATCGTAGACAAGCCAAACGAGTTAAAGTGGTATCCAGCGTGCAGGAATAGAGAAACAGAGACCTTCCTAAGTATAAACGTCTATCAATAATGCAAGCCACTTCAACCAGTGACACGTGAACCAGTGTCAACTCAACCAGTGACCACTTCAATCAGTGACCGCTTCAACCAGTGATCCTTTCAGCTAGTAACCATCTCAACCAGCAACCACCTCAACCAGTACCAATTTAACCAGTAACTAACTCAACCAGAGACCATCTCGACCAACTCAATCAGTGACTATCTCAGCCAGTATCATCTCAACCAATACCAACTCAACCAGTAATCATCTCAACCAGTACCAACTATCTCTACCAGTAACCATGTCAAGCATTACCAACTTAACGAGTAACCATCTCAACCAGTGCCAACTCAACTGCAAGGAAAGCTTAAGCTATCGACTGACCGACTACTGAACAATGATGTTTTTTTAAATATTTCTGTCGAGTCACACACACACACACACACACACACACACACACACACACACACACACACACACACACACACACACACACACACACACACACATTAAGGACGGTTCCATGTCAGTTCAACCAGTACAACTTCAACCAGTGACACGTGAACCAGTGTTAACCAATGACCGCTGGGGAGGATGGAACCCACTGGGAAGATGAAGAACAGGAATTTGATCTCGCAACCAAGTGTTGCTAGCCCTACCCAACATTACCACCACAAGGGTGGGGCCACACCCACGTCAGGCTTGTCCTGAAGGGACTTAAAAAATTAAAAGGATGCAACATGTGCATTCTGGAGAAAAATAAGGCACCCCTCTATGCCGCAGGTTAAATGCACACGATCCCGATGATGGGGATAGGTTTGGTTTTGGGGTAACCTTCCCCTAGATACTGATTGAGATGGTCACTGGTCGAGTTGGTACTGGTTGAGGTGGCACTTCTTGAGATAGTCACTAGTTGAGTTGGTACTAGTTGAGATGGTAATTGGTTGATTTGGTACTAGTTGAGATGGTCACTGCTTGAGATGGTCACTGGTTGAAAGGGTCAGTGATTGAAGCGGTCACTGGTCGAGTTGGCATTGGTTCACCTGTCACTGGTTGAAGTTGTACTGGTTGAGCTGACATGGAACCGTCTGCACCATCAACATTAAAAAAAAAAAAAAAATACCCATGAGAATCGGACTAATCATTTCCATTGCCTTGGAAGAAGTCCGGTCCGGTAGGTGGATAAGCGTTTCAGAGCAAGGGCCATGATCCTGTCACATTTCCATCAGAAGAGTGCTTATATGCTTTATTGTCATTGTATCTTTTAAAAGGTGGTGTTTGTGTTCATTCAAAATAGAAAAAATGCAGTGAATGCCTCTCGGAGTGCAGACTGGGATGATACACAGAGCATGATAAGCTGCAGGAAGAAGCGTGCAGTTGCCTTCTACTTTCTTGAAAATCAAATACAAAGAAGTATTCCTAATGCCTCTCTCTCCAGTGTGAAAATACTGCGTATAGGCCAGATTTGTGGACTATAGGAGCTGAAGGATTGCTGTTTGCATAAGGCAAGATCAGTGACACTTACTGCAATCATCATTGAAGATTTTTATCATAGTTATCAAAATGGAACCCAGCAAAATAGCTTTATAGTGATTAATTTCACCATGGAATAAACATTGTGACAGCTTGGCCTCTACGCTGACCAGGCTACCGACTCCCTCCAGAGAGAGAGAGAGAGAGAGAGAGAGAGAGAGAGAGAGAGAGAGAGAGAGAGAGACGGTAGGTGGACACCGTGACCAACTTTAACTTTTTTTTTTTTTCTGGGAAGCTTAACCGGGAAGCTTTTTCCGCGAAGCTTGCAATCCATGTGTTGCTGATATGCGGGAAGTATTTTGAAGCTTCTGTTATTACCATGATTTTTTTTTTTCCCTTATATTTATAATAATTGATTTTAAGGGTTAATTTCATGACACACACACACACACACACACACACACAAGAATAATAATTTTCAGGCGCCTTATACAGCATTCACGGCATTCAGGAAATGTTGCAACTGCAGCGAAAAAGAAAACTCACTGTAGTGTCTACTACAAGGCATTATTACTAACTATTCACAAAGCAGTTACGAGTTTAAGTTTTTTTTTTTTCCCTTCTACAGGAGTTGCCGATCCGAAGGCTTGGCTTAGGAGTGATCCCGAGCCACCTGTGCCATCAAGACCAAGATCAAGATCGACGACTCTACCATTTTGTATGGTATGTATGATGTGTTGAGAGAAGTGTGGAAGAGTGTGGCTGTGCCATGTATAATGTATGGTATGGATATGATTGCATGGAATGAAAGTGAAATTGATAAGTTAAAAGTGGGCCAAAATAGAGTAGCAAGAATGGCACTGAGTGCACCGAGGTGCACAGCAGTTGAAGCCTTGAGAGGTGACATGGGATGGAGCACCTTCAGAGAAAGACTGACAAAAGCCACACTTAGGTACAAGATTAGGCTTGAGAGAATGGATGATGCAAGAATAGCAAGGAAGGTGTACCTGTGGAATGAAAGTGGAAGCAAATGGAGGAAGAGATGCATGAGAATGACAGACAGGAATGGATTGCAAGTTGTGTGGGCGATAAGAATGGCTGGTAGGAATCAAAATGAGCGTGAATGGGTAGTAACAAGAGGAGGCAGAGTGGGAGCCGAATGGGATGTGAGAAAATGGAAGAATGAGATAGACAAAGAAGTGAAATGTGTGGGACTGAATGAATGGAAGAATGAAATGGAAAGAAAGAAGACCCTGGAATGGTACAAGGAGAAAGAGGCCCCGAGGTATGAAAGGTGGTATGATGGAAGCCTGGGCGGTGATCTCTTCCGAGCGAGGGCACAGTGTATGGATGTGAATGCAAGGAGTTACAGGTGGACTGAGTCCCGCAGCAAAGTGTGCCAGATGTGTGACATGGGAGAGGATGAGACGGTGGAACATGTGGTGCTGGAGTGTGTGAAGTATGCCAGAGACAGGAATGAGATGATGCAAGTGATACTGACTGAGTTAGGGCATGATAGGAATGAAAGAGTGGAGAAGACAGGAAAGGAGTGGATGGTGTTGTTGCTGGGACTGTGTAGAGAGGCGAATGAAAGGATGATTGAGGCGGTGAAAGAGTTTCTGGAGAGAATGTGGCGTGCCAGGTGTATGAACAATTAGGATAGAGGATGCTGTTCGTTTCTCTTTTTTTTTTCCCCCTTCTACAGGAGTTGCCGATCCAAAGGCCTGGCTCAGGAGTGATGCTGTGCCACCTGTACCATCAAGATCAAGATCAAGATTTGTGATTTCTCAGTTCACTCCAGGGAGGAAGAGGGAACACGTGGTTTCTCGGAAGCTTTGACTGTGGAGGTATGTTTGTCAGCTATTCATCAACTATTGAATCAGTGTTCAGATGTGTGTAAATGTTATACTTATGAATACTTCCTATGGTCATTGATCAAGTCAACCACTACTGTAATTTATAGTTTGTAGTGTTGGAGGAAACGATGTTAGCAACACCGCCATTAGATGGTTCATTTATTCTCTAGGTTCTTCATTTCATTGCAAACGTCGGTGCTGGAATGTATGAGTGAATTATTTGTAGAGACGTATTGTTGTCTAACAGTGCACAACGACTGTGACGACTGGTGACTGGCATTGTGAAGAGTATGGTTACGGAGTGGCCCTTCCCTTGCCTGCGCTACTGCTGCAGTTTTGGCGCTTTGCTCCATTGACCCTCGTTTCCTAGCCACTGCTGCCACAGAGGTGTAACAGGGGTGCAAATGTTGTTCGGGATAAAAACTTAACTCAAAACTGCCAGTCACTTTTGTGACATCATGAAATAGTTGGGCGTGACTGATGTGCCACTGGGTTTTATTCCTCTTCCTTGTGTCTTGGGTTTCCACAAGTAATGAAAGCTGTTCTTGAATATAGTGTTGATGGGGGTTACAGCAGCACAGGCAAGGCAGGGGCCGCTTGGTGACAGTCTTGTCCACCATCTGCCAATGACCAGTGGCACAGTCACTCTCTTATTTAATTGCCTAAGGAGCATTTGTATGTGCTGAAGAGATATTTTGATGAGTTCTGCATCACCAGGAACATTCAGAGCGTCCTCTCTAGATAGCCATCTTGAAAGTAAGAGGGTCTGCAGTGGCGCTAAGACAGGGTTGAAGTGTTAGCAGCTCATGTGGGACTATGACAGGCATGAGCAATTTATGACTTTTTCCAAGTCATAAAAATGAGACATTTTTTTTCCTTGTGACATGGTTCATAGGTAAGACTTGTTAGGAGTGGTTATGTTACATGCCATCTATTTTCTTAATAGCACTATCAGGAACTGACTGAATCTTTCAATAACCTGAATTCTGGGTGTAATGTAAATATCCCAGAAAGCGTCAGGGTTATCTGATACTCAAGATATAAATATTCAAGTTAGAAAGGGTTTACTGTAATTTTTTTCTCTCTCTCTCTCTCTCTCTCTCTCTCTCTCTCTCTCTCTCTCTCTCTCTCTCTCTCTCTCTCTCTCTCTCTCTCCAGGGTACCCAGAACCCACTTATCTCAGAGATGCAATAATGCATTGAGGGTCAGGCAGTCCAGTTGGCCAAAATGACTTGTCATTCAAGACTGACCTGTTGATGTGTAATGTGACATTAGTGACTGGTAGAGTGTCACATTAAGTTGATAGGGATTTGATCTGAACATTTCAGTATCAACAGTAGAATAACAGTTTTAGATAGTTGGTTACAGTTTAAAAGATTAAAGGTAAGGTATGAAAAAAATTATGTTTAGATTGGAACAGAGGTGGGGAAGTAACACCAGCAGCTGGAAGAGAATTCCAGTGCCATATCATCTGACAAGAAAGAAACATGAGCTTCAGTTTTAACAGTTTTGTGGGACAAAAATCTTGAAATTGTAACTTCTGGTTCCAGCAGGTGGGGACATGATGAATCTTGTGGTTTAATAGGAGGTTGTTGAACACTTTATTGCACAGGATAAAGTCTGTCACCAACAGTCTCCCCTTTATAGGGAACAAGTTTAAATTAGAAAGTCTTTCTGGGAAGGACAAATGTGAGAGACCATTTATCTGTCTTATCAACAGTACAGGACTGATTCAAGCAATGCAAGGTCTCCCAAATAAAATAACATGTGTTCCAGATGGAAGAGGCACAGCTTAGTGAAGGTCTAATGCTAGATGTGAGAAGAGCACTAATGAATGCTGGTGAGCAAAAAAATAGTTGACTTTAAGTATGGCAAGTTGGCTGCAATACCTCCAAATTTATTTTACTATATGTTTTAGCAAATTATTTGTCATGGTAGAATTTTTGTAATCAATATGAGAAATGTGTTGAAATTTTAAGTGTCCACTGTTATGCATAAATCAGTAACCATTAAGGATTATGATGGTAATTATCTAGATAGTATATGTATATTCTCTCCCAGTCAGTAGCATGTCTGAGAAAATTAAGAAAAATAGATTGAAGAATTCATTACAAGCCCCCATTTACCAGCAACCTGGAACTGAGTGGAGTGGTATTATTCTGGCATAGTTTCATTATGAGTGAACTTGCAGTTAAATTTTGTGAAACTGAAACTCTGAAATTCACACTCAAACTATTGTGAGAATGTTGAGGGATATAAAAGAATGGACAAAGTGATCTGATATCAGGTCTTAGTACTATGAACAGTACTTTGCTTGGTATCTGTTCCTTACATATTACTACAAGTAATAACTAAGTATCAATATCATCACAACTGCTGCTTATCAGTTGCTACTCAGCTACATCAATCACATGCAACATGACCATAGCTTTGTCAGGAGGTTGCTCTTGTATCAATGGAGGATGTCCATGTGACTGGCAGCTGAGTTAAAAATCCTTAGCTTGGGCAGTCAATTAAGTATAAAATTTTCTCTTTTGCTGTGTATATCAGGTGTAAGGATCTGCCTTTTATGCATGATATATAGTTGCAGCAAACATAATATGTTAAATATGATGATCAGTTTTTGCCAAATTTCTGTATCTAGGAAGAAAATGTTGAATCTACACAATTTTTTAGTGGAGAGCAGGAGTTGTCTAGGTAAATTTGTGATCTATCAGGATGGCCTTGTAATTTACCTGTACCTAAATAATGTTCCATCCAAGTTAGCATAGTATCCTAACATGGAGTTAAGGGGGCATGACTTAGTGGGTGGATTAAAGGGATTATGTCTTAAGTCAGGATAGTGATCTAGGGAAAGGAAGTGTGGGGAGGAGGATTGAGGAAAGTTCATCTGCAAGGATAGTGACAAGTGAGTGGGAGGGTCTTGCAGGATGCACATCATTCCCTGGCTTGGAAAGGATATCTGCAAGTTAGGATAGTGACCCTGTATAGGGGATTTGGGGAGGAAAGGTTATGTGTAAATTAGGATAGTTAGCTAATGGGGAAGAGACATTGTATAAGTTAGAAAAGTTTATCTTGTCTTATTATCTTATTTTGTGCAGCAAGGTTGCTGATTAGGTGGGAATTTTATTCTCTGGTGGTGATGTGAAAAATTAGTGAAATATGAGCTTCCCAAAATAAAGGAAAATGCCCTGTATATAAGTAAATTTCTATAGATTTTGAGAAGCCCATATTTTACTTACTTTCACTTTCCTTCTCCAAAATTTTCCTATTTTTGCTCTTGAGAAAAAAAAGGCAACATTGTGACAAAAAGTTGCTAGTTTTATGGCATTCTTAATTTTTCATGAAGCTCAAGATTGTTTCTATCACTAGACTTGAAATCACTTGTTGAGAAAAATGCTAGTCATGGGGTTGCACAGTAATTATTCACGTTTGAAGAATAGATACTGCCAGTTAATTACATTAACCAGCCAATAGAAACATTATTACATAATCAGATTTGTCACAGATGAAAAAGAATCATATTTGCATGTTTACAACCATTTTATTTGATTTTTGTATGCAAAATATTGAAAAAAGTTTTTAAAAGGCATCATACTACTCCCAGTTCCTTCCTCCAGCGTACATATCATTGTTATTGCAGACAAAATTGTTGTTCATTTAGTAAGAGCACCCCAGTTGTCTTGTATTCTAGGTCACTCAATGACATGAATCCTAACCACATGATTACCAAAGGACATAGGTGAGGATGTGTTCTGCTCTTTGCAAGTCACCAAGGATCACTTAATATTTATAAAGAAATGCCACTGGAAAGCTGTATAGTGTGTAATATCCAATTTGTTGCTTCTGCTGTCATGTTTATTCTTATTAACCCTGGGAATGTTTTGCAAAATGTGTCAGTAGCTACTGTTGTGCCCATGATAGTAGTTCATATGTTATATTGCTTTGGTATAAGCCTGATATTTTTTCTAGTAAAAGTACACAAACTTTTACCTGTATTTAAAAAGAATATCTGTATGTATAGATTTCAACACACGTCTCCATTTGTCATCAAACACTGACAGCAATCATAAGAAACTAACGTGTCTTTATAATTTCATTTCTTAAAGATAAATTCAAGCTTAATTATCTGAATTTGAAATACAAATTCCATCTTGAGTCATCATGCACTTGCGTGAAGAATTTACTGTATTTTTTTACAATATTAAGGAATTATATTTGTCTTTTTAGAATTATGAGTACACATTTAAGATATCCAGAGCTGACTGTGCTTGTCATTACTGCTTTATTTTTATTTTTATTTATTTATTTATTTTTTTTCAGACAATTTGGATATAGTACATATAGGGTGATGTGGGGATATATCGTACTATTAGTGGAAAAATATTACTGAAAAATCAGGTTTAAACCTTTTTTTTTTTTTTTTTTTTTTTATGTAGGAAGGACACTGGCCAACGGCAACAAAAATCTAATAAAAAAAATGCCCACTAAAATGCCAGTCCCATAAAAGGGTCAAAGCAGTGGATATGTGTCTTGAAACCTCCCTCTTGAAGGAATTCAAGTCATAGGAAGGTGGAAATACAGAAGCAGGCAGGGAGTTCCAGAGTTTACCAGAGAAAGGGATGAATGACTGAGAATACTGGTTAATTCTTGCATTAGAGAGGTGGACAGAATAGGGGTGAGAGAAAGAAGTAAGTCTTGTGCAGCGAGGCCGCGGAAGGAGGGGAGGCATGCAGTTAGCAAGCAGAAGAGCAGTTAGCATGAAAATAGCGGTAGAAGACAGCTAGATATGCAACATTGCAGCAGTGAGAGAGAGGCTGAAGACAGTCAGTTAGAGGAGAGGAGTTGATGAGATGAAAAGCTTTTGATTCCACCCTGTCTAGAAGACCAGTATGAGTGGAACCCCCCCAGACATGTGAAGCACACTCCATACATGGACGGATAAGGCCCTTGTACAGAGTTAGCAGCTGGGGGGGGTGAGAAAACTGACGGAGACGTCTCAGAACACCTAACTTCATAGAAGCTGTTTTAGCTAGAGATGAGATGTGAAGTTTCCAGTTCAGATTATAAGTAAAGGACAGACCTAGGATGTTCAGTGTAGAAGAGGGGGACAGTTGAGTGTCATTGAAGAAGAGGGGATAGTTGTCTGGAAGGTTGTGTCGAGTTGATAGATGGAGGAATTGAGTTTTTGAGGCATTGAACAATACCAAGTTTGCTCTGCCCCAATCAGAAATTTTAGAAAGATCAGAAGTCTGGCGTTCTGTGGCTTCCCTGCGTGATATGTTTACCTCCTGAAGGGTTGGACGTCTATGAAAAGACGTGGAAAAGTGCAGGGTGGTATCATCAGCATAGGAGTGGATAGGACAAGAAGTTTGGTTTAGAAGATCATTAATGAATAATAAGAAGAGAGTGGGTGATATGTCCAAGGCAACAGCAAAAGTTTCACCAAAATCTCTAAAAGAGGATGACCAAGACTCAGTAAGGAAAGCCAGATCATCACCAGTAGAGCGGCCTTGACGGAACCCATACCGGCGATCAGATAGAAGGTTGTGAAGTGATAGATGTTTAAGAATCTTCCTGTTGAGGATAGATTCAAAAACTTTAGATAGGCAGGAAATTAAAGCAATAGGACGGTAGTTTGAGGGATTAGAACGGTCACCCTTTTTAGGAACAGGTTGAATGTAGGCAAACTTCCAGCAAGAAGGAAAGGTAGATGTTGACACAGAGCTGAAAGAGTTTGACTAGGCAAGGTGCAAGCACGGAGGCACAGTTTCGGAGAACAATAGTAGGGACCCCATCAGGTCCATAAGCCTTCCGAGGGTTTAGGCCAGCGAGGGCATGGAAAACGTCATTGCGAAGAATTTTAATAGGTGGCATGAAGTAGTCAGAGGGTGGAGGAGAGGGAGGAACAAGCCCAGAATCGTCCAAGGTAGAGTTTTTGCAAGGGTTTGAGCAAAGACTTCAGCTTTAGAAATAGATGTGATAGCAGTGGTGCCATCTGGTTGAAGTAGTGGAAGGAAAGTAGAAGAAGCAAAGTTATTGGAGATATTTTTGGCTAGATGCCAGAAGTCACGAGGGGAGTTAGATCTTGAAAGGTTTTGACATTTTCTGTTAATGAAGGAGTTTTTGGCTAGTTGGAGAACAGAGTTGGCATGGTTCCGGGCAGAAATATAAAGTGCATGAGATTCTGGTGATGGAAGGCTTAAGTACCTTTTGTGGGCCACCTCTCTATCATGTATAGCACGAGAACAAGCTGTATTAAACCAAGGTTTAGAAGGTTTAGGACGAGAAAAAGAGTGAGGAATGTATGCCTCCATGCCAGACACTATCACCTCTGTTATGCGCTCAGCACACAAAGACGGGTCTCTGACACTGAAGCAGTAGTCATTCCAAGGAAAATCAGCAAAATACCTCCTCAGGTCCCCCCAACTAGCAGAGGCAAAACGCCAGAGGCACCTTCGCTTAGGGGGATCCAGAGGAGGGATTGGAGTGATAGGACAAGAAAAAGATATGAGATTGTGATCAGAGGAGCCCAACGGAGAAGAAAGGGTGACAGCATAAGCAGAAGGATTAGAGGTCAGGAAAAGGTCAAGAATGTTGGGCGTATCTCCAAGACGGTCAGGAATACGAGTAGGGATTTTAGAGTAAAATCACTCATTCTTGGAGTTATATTTCCTGCAATACAGATCTTAGAATAATGAAATTTGCAGCTTCAGAAGCACCTATCCTTCTTTGTGTAATGGTGCTTTTTGTTGGACTTGTTATTTTAGTTCAACTGGCAGTGAAAGTTGAATAACAATATATCATCAGTTGCTCAACAAAGGTGGTGGCCAGTGTATTTTTTTTTTTTTTTTTCTTATGTAGGAAGGACACTGGCCAAGTTCAACAAAAATCTAATAAAATAAATGGCCACTGAAATGCCAGTCCCATAAAAGGGTCAAAGCAGTGGTCAAAAATTGGTGGATAAGTGTCTTGAAACCTCCCTCTTGAAGGAATTCAAGTCATAGGAAGGTGGAAATACAGAAGCAGGCAGGGAGTTCCAGAGTTTACCAGAGAAAGGGAAGAATGATTGAGAATACTGGCTAACTCTTGCGTTAGAGAGGTGGACAGAATAGGGGTGAGAGAAAGAAGAAAGTCTTGTGCAGCGAGGCCGCGGAAGGAGGGGAGCCATGCAGTTAGCAAGATCAGAAGAGCAGTTAGCATGAAAATAGCGGTAGAAGACAGCTAGATATGCAACATTGCGGCGGTGAGAGAGAGGCTGAAGACAGTCAGTTAGAGGAGAGGAGTTGATGAAACGAAAAGATTTTGATTCCACCCTGTCTAGAAGAGCAGTATGAGTGGAACCCCCCCCAGACATGTGAAGCATACTCCATACATGGACGGATAAGGCCCTTGTACAGAGTTAGCAGCTGGGGGGGTGAGAAAAACTGGTGGAGACGTCTCAGAACACCTAACTTCATAGAAGCTGTTTTAGCTAGAGATGAGATGTGAAGTTTCCAGTTCAGATTATAAGTAAAGGACAGACCGAGGATGTTCAGCGTAGAAGAGGGGGACAGTTGAGTGTCATTGAAGAAGAGGGGATAGTTGTCTAGAAGGTTGTGTCAAGTTGATAGATGGAGGAATTGAGTTTTTGAGGCATTGAACAATAACAACTTTGCTCTGCCCCAATCAGAAATTTTAGAAAGATCAGAAGTCAGGCGTTCTGTGGCTTCCCTGTGTGATATGTTTACCTCCTGAAGGGTTGGACGTCTATGAAAAGACGTGGAAAAGTGCAGGGTGGTATCATCAGCGTAGGAGTGGATAGGACAAGAAGTTTGGTTTAGATCATTAATGAATAATAAGAAGAGAGTGTTTGACAGGACAGAACCCTGAGGAACACCACTGTTAATAGATTTAGGAGAACAGTGACCGTCTACCACAGCAGCAATAGAGCGGTCAGAAAGGAAACTTGAGATGAAGTTACAGAGAGAAGGATAGAAACCGTAGGAGGGTAGTTTGGAAATCAAAGCTTTGTGCCAGACTCTATCAAAAGCTTTTGATATGTCCAAGGCAACAGCAAAAGTTTCACCAAAATCTCTAAAAGAGGATGACCAAGACTCAGTAAGGAAAGCCAGATCACCAGTAGAGCGGCCTTGACGGAACCCATACTGGCGATCAGATAGGTTGTGAAGTAGATGTTTAAGAATCTTCCTGTTGAGGATAGATTCAAAAACTTTAGATAGGCAGGAAATTAAAGCAATAGGACGGTAGTTTGAGGGATTAGAACGGTCACCCTTTTTAGGAATAGGTTGAATGTAGGCAAACTTCCAGCAAGAAGGAAAGGTAGATGTTGACCGACAGAGCTGAAAGAGTTTGACTAGGCAAGGTGCAAGCACAGAGGCACAGTTTTGGAGAACAATAGGAGGGACCCCATCAGGTCCATAAGCCTTCCGAGGGTCTTATTCTTTTAATAGTACAGAGCACAAACTGAACATTAGCACAGTGGCTCACAACGCCACAATGATTCCATGGTCATATTCATAATCATTGGCACACCACAGGTCCTCCACATACAGGCACAGAGCATCTCCACACTGCAGAGCCTCAAAGGGGGCACTGAGGGCAGATAGCAGGCAGGTGCTGTAGATGAGGAGAGCGTGCCTTTTCTACTTGAGAGCTGAGCTGGCTCTGCTCATGATACTCACTAAGCCCCTTACCTCAGCTTGCCTCCAAGACTGAAGTCCCAGATGTAACAGGAAATGAGGATTTGGAATGCAAATGAGGCTTCATAGCACTGTCTCTTCCTATAAGCCTGGATGTCTCGTCCAGCCTTCTAGGCCTCATCTGGATAATCTCCTTTCCCCATCTGGAAGTCTTGGAACCAGCTAGGCTGCCTCCTAGATTGTTGTGGCCATGGTGGTCTTGTAGCTACACAACCTGCCTCATCCCGAGCCACATGTCACCATCAATAATTCTCATAGGATCGTCCTCTTCAGTGCGTGGCCCTGCTGTCTCCTCATCACTTCCATCTGGCTCTGGATTCATAGTGGCCATCTTGATACAGCCCTAGGAGTAGATGCCTAGTCTATCGTACCACCACAACCTGTCACTGTGTATGAACCTTGAGCTTGCCACAAGGCCCAAGGCAAATAAGGTAAGTGACACCACTTTGTACAGACTCTCCCACAGGCTCTGCAATTTTGGGGACACTCCTTTGCATTGTTGGGGGGTTGTAAAGCCAGACCTGCTTGCCTTCTGCAAATCCTTGGTCCTCTACTCTAGGCTTCAGTTGTACTGCCTCTTCATGACCTCCCCTGTGAGCTTCAAGTGACTCCTCACCTGATGGTGTACTGCAGCTAGTCACTCCTGCAGATCCACTGCATACCTGTTGACATCCAATGGAAGACAATCTCTTGTCCCAGCATCAGTCAAGTAGGCAAGTACTGAGTAGCCTCGTGCTCAGCAGACCAGTATGCCATCAGCATCAAAGGAAGCTTCCTGTTTCTTGGCTCTCTTGACAGCATGTGGCCAACTCCTAAATGAGGTTCAGTTGAACTGCTCCACTGGTCTATTACTCTGTAGTCATAAGGGGTAGTTCTTATCTTCCTCACTCCCATGAGCTTACATCATTCATGGAAAACCTCAGACTCAAACTCCCTACCTTGGTCAGAGTGCAGCTCCGCCAGTAACTCAGCGACGGTGGTGTCTTCTTGGTTAGGAAGTGCCATAGTCTTCTGGCCACTTGAAATAAGCCCATGGCTCCACACAGAAAATGATTGCCAGTTGCAGTGATCAGGAGTGAACTAGCAATGTCTATTATCACATGCTCCAAGGGCACCCCAACCTGGTAGAGTATTGGAGGGGGGGGGGCAACTGTGTCATGAAGGTCCTTTCCTGGTGCAACAGATGT
Organism: Scylla paramamosain; assembly: GCF_035594125.1. Taxonomy (NCBI): domain Eukaryota; kingdom Metazoa; phylum Arthropoda; class Malacostraca; order Decapoda; family Portunidae; genus Scylla; species Scylla paramamosain. Next base: position 7,236,345 of record NC_087164.1, on the reverse strand, counting down.
TACAGACACAACACCATTTCTCCACTTCTCTGTGCTGTGCAGGCCCACCCAGTAGTTAATGTTGGCATAGCTGATTCAGCATCTTCCATACTTCCAGGTAGCCACTGGTATCTCCATCATGTACCTCCCACAGCAGGTCAGCCTGCAGTGCCTTGGGGACCAGAGTCTGCTGAAACCCAACCTTACCATCCATCAGCACCCATTTCTTCACAAGTTCTCCCACCTCTCCCCCCACCAGTCTGAGGGTGTTCCACTGTCCCTAATTTCGTAACAGGGCTGGTGGTGGCAACTTCTTAGCCTGTCTTGAGCCATTCCACCACTGGGCCAATAATGTTCAGATCACTATGCTGAGCCTCCAGCCAGCGCACATCAGATGCTGCAATCTCCACACATACCATCACAGGATCCCTGCAGCTGCAGTGGGCTACCTGTTCAAGCTGTCAGCATTGCAGTGCACTCTCCTTGTGCAGTGTTCCATCCAGTGGTGGTACTGCTCTGGCTTTCCTAACCAGCTTGCCAACTGTCCCTCAGGGTTCTTAAATGTCCTCAGCTAATGTAGTGCAGTGTGATCAGTGCGCACGGTGAATTCTGCCCCCATACAGTGGAAATGGTCCACCACCTTGACCACTGCCAGTAACTCTTGACACATCATGCAGTAAGTAGTAATTCATCTCCAGTGGGCTGAATTTCTGGCTGTAATAGGTGACCACTCTCTCCTGTCCCTTCTGCACCTGGGAGAGCACAGCACTGATGCCCTCCACTCTGGCATCAAAATCCAGGATGTATGAAAAGCTAGGGTCAGGATTAACCCTTTCCTTCCGGCGCTTGAAATATTTTCCCATTTGCTATGACGGCTAAAACTGGTAAACCTAGAAATTGTCAGAAAACTGTTTGAATACTAATAATTATTTTCTCTTTGTTATTCTGAATACAATGATGTACTTTGTAGCTTGATGTGACCTCTGAAAGTTCAGTTTATGTCTTATCAAGGATTCCTCCTCCTCCCGCTATGTGTTCCGTCTTCCAGAAACAGCCCGGAGAACGATGACACCGCGCGCGCGCGCGCGCACACACACACACACACACACACACACACACACACACACACACACACACACACACACACACACACACACACACACTCTCTCTCTCTCTCTCATCTTGGAAGGGAAATTGTACACTTCCAATGAGAGAGAGAGAGAGAGAGAGAGAGAGAGAGAGAGAGAGAGAGAGAGAGAGAGAGAGAGAGAGATTTCATCCCTTTTCATATCAAGTTTCAGGCAAATAACATTGTCTCTCTCTCTCTCTCTCTCTCTCTCTCTCTCTCTCTCTCTCTCTCTCTCTCTCTCTCTCTCTCTCTCTCTGACAAGTTACCTTCTACCATTTTATTATAAAATCGAAGATAATGAAAAAATTAACTCTCTCTCTCTCTCTCTCTCTCTGACAAGTTACCTTCTACCATTTTATTATAAAATCGAAGATAATGAAAGAATGATAGGTATCATCTCTCTGTTCTGATAAAACAGGTGGATCCTGCAAATCATTTTCCTTCAGGCAAATAACATTATCTCTCTCTCTCTCTCTGACAAGTTACCTTCTACCGTTTTATTATAAAATCGAAGATAATGAAAAAATTAACATTCTCTCTCTCTCTCTCTCTGACAAGTTACCTTCTACCATTTTATTATAAAATCGAAGATAATGAAAGAATGATAGGTATCATCTCTCTGTTCTGATAAAACAGGTGGATCTGAGGTATCATCTCTCTGTTCTGATAAAACAGGTGGATCCTGTAAATCATTTTCCGAGTCCTCACTAATGTCTTCGCTTTCTTCAGTTTCTTCTTCTAAATATTCTCTGTCACTGTCTTCCAACTCAGAAGCACTGCTAAATACATATGTTCTGTCCTGCTCCATGGTGAATTATGATCTGAGATCCTTTGCTCTTATCAGGATGTCTCTTCACACTTACCATGGTGCTTTCTACCCGGCAGATGCTTTCCACCCGGCGGGTCGTTGGGGTTGCCAAGTGTTGCCCCGGAGAAAGGGAAAATAGCTTAGTTACCGCTAAATTTCCAGAGCTAGTGACAACACTACATGTGGAAACATGCCAGACTTTTCCACTCACACCATCTGACTCGAGAAATTGCGCTTGGAGCTCAAAATTGAGGCGCGAAAATTCTTGATTACGGGTATGATCGCCGACGCTACGGATACATTGATGCAATCGTATATATACGATTGCCTGAAGGAAAGGTGCCTCTACCAGGGCCCCTTTCAGTTGGTCAGTGGTTGCCTGGCACAAGTTGTCCTAGCAGAACAATGCACCCTTGTGTGTCAGCTGATGAAGAGGAGGCAACAATGATGGGAAAATCCTGGACAAACTTCCTGTAGTATGTACAGAAGCCCAGGAAGCTCATCTTCGCCGTCTTTGGCGTCAGCCATTTCCCGACTGTCTTCTGTGGATCTACCCTGCAACTCCATGCAGTGGACAGTCATGCCACAGCCTCTGTGTTGTCCTCTCTGTCCCTAAATCCAGAGCAAGGAAGTGTGACTCACCATTGACAGTACCCTCAACTTGCACTGATTGCAGGGCCACGGACTGGCAGCTTAACAAGAGTGGGGCCTTGGAGTCTCTGGCTGAGAAGCCCTAGTTCCCATTCCACTGTACTTTCCTGGCAAAGATGGTGTGTGCATTGGCTTGGGCTGCAGGCATGAGTTGGCATAGTGCCTTAGTTGGCCACAGCCCCAGCAGCAAAGCTGGAACTCAAACGGCCTCCTTTGCAACTAAGACTGTGACTGGTACAGTTTAAGGCAGTCCCTCTTGATGTGTCTTTGCCACTCACACTTCCAGCAGATGCTCATAAATCCACCTGAGCCACTATCTGAAGACTGCTCCCAGATGTTGTCCTTTCTGGCTCGGAATTGTTGCCTTCTGTCTACTTCTTGCATGGTACCACTGAATGCCACAAATGACTTTAGCTCAAGAGCCCGAGTCAGCGCCTCCTGCACGCTGGTAGCATGGGACTGCTTAACATATATACTTTGAGTTGTGATGAATCTCCAGTGGTGTCAATGGACTGGTTCCTTAGGAATAATGATGTCACCATCTCCAGTGTGTCTGGATATGCCCTTCTAACCAAGTGTTCCAGCTCATGGGGCAGCTGCTGTAGAGGCTCTCCTTGCCCCCTCATCCTGTTTTGCAACCTGGCCCAGAATGCCTCAGCCTGGTGCTTGTGTCTATCTTTACCTCTGCTCCAAGGCTGCCACCACACAGTCGTAAGAGATGCTTTGCAGCAGCTTTACCTGGATCAGCACTTCTAGCACTGTACCCTTCAGGGAGGACACCAGCTGCACGGCATGTTCCCTGGAGTTCCAGGCTTGAACCTCTGCCAGGAGCTCAAACAACACAACAACCCATATCACACACTCAGTCACACACAAAACCGCACCACAAACAGCATCACACTTTATAACCCACATCTCAACCTCCACATCACACTAAACATAACACCCAGCCACATACCACCTGTCACAATATCCACACACCAGCCCTTATCTCAGTTGTATCACACATAACCACATCAAACAGCACATCACACCAAGCCACATAACAACCCATATGAGATAGCTATATGTACAAAAAGTGAGAGAAAAAAAATATCACAATATACATCACTGCCAGCCACAAAACCCATATCACTCCCAGCCAATGCATATATAACCACATCATTTTGTTTTGCCTTAAAAGTTTTGTAGTTTTCTCAAAAACAAAAATTATAGTATCAAGTTGAAAAATCACTTGTCACCTCATGGGCCACATTTGGCATACAGACCATGAGTTTGACACCCCTGTCCTACACCTTATGACATCCTAAATTCCTATCAATTCACAAAAGAAAATTGATATTCTACAGTTTTTTGGAAGAAATTAAAAAAGTACAAGGAAACTTTTGAGAGGATGGCAGATCAGACCACATAAAAAACTCTTACATAAAGAAAACTGCATAAGGGGAGGTACATCCGAAAGACTAAACCTCCCAACCAGAAATATCGCCTCCACATCATATTCTCAGATCAAAGTGCAAGGGGATGCTTTACATAGAAGGAGGGAAGGGAATGAAACAAGACCTTGAGCCTGCAGGAGAGGGATTTTCAAGGGATATTAGTGATATTTCATATAGACTGGTATTTTGACAAGTCAACAAAGGCTGAGTGGCTCCTACTATGCCAACCTGTGGAGGATTTACTGTACATAAAAGTTTAGAACATAAGAAATAAAGCAAGCTGCAAGAAGCCATCAAGGCTTACACATGGCAGTCCCTGTATGAAATATACCTACCTATTTCCACCTATCATCCACATCCATAAATCCGTCTAATCTTCTCTTAAAGCTCCCTAATGTCTTAGCAGTAAGAACTTGATTACCGAGTCTGTTCTATTCATCTACCACTATTTTTTAAGCCTAAATTTTCCAAGCTTGAACTTGTTATTTCTTGTTCTGTCCTGGTTACTGATCCTCAGAATTTTGCTTATGTCCACCTTGTTATAACCCTTATACCACTTAAAGATTTCTATCAGGTCCCCTCTTTAACCTACGTCTCTCTAAAGAATGTAAATTTAACAACTTCAATCTCACCTCATAAGGAATACTCCTCATCCCCTGTATCCTTTTAGTCATTCTTCTTTGTACTGATTTTAATAGACCTGTCTACTTCCTGTAATGTGGGGATCAGAACTGCACAGCATAGTCTAGATAAGGTCTGACTAGCGCCAAATATAACTTTAATATTACTTCGGGCCTTCTACTTATCCTAATACCCTATTTGCCCAGTTTCTAGCCTCTATGCATTGCTTTCTTAGACAGAGTTCAGAGCTAACTATAACCCCTAAATCTTTTTCGTACCCTGAACCTACACGAGTTTCATTGTTTACTGTCTACTTATGTTTCTCGTATTTGTTATCACTACTATACACATTTTGTGCCTACAGCAACATTCCATTACCTTTCACTTTGTTCCTCAGACATAGCTGTTTTCATGCAGTGTATTTCTGTAAGTCCCCAGTAGAGACTGCTCAGCTGCCAATATGGCCACCACCAGTAACTTCAATACGTGTTGTCTGCTATAATCCACCTCTGGACCTAGATCACCCAGATCATGATCTGGATCTCTCAGATGTGGGTAAATCCAGATCAAGATGTAAACAGAACACAGTCAGTGCGACCAGATCAGTGATCTGAAACAGATTTTGGTAAATAGAAGACACCTGAAGTTGGGAAGCAAAGATGGAAGCCTCAGAAGGGGCATCAGAAAGACAAAGGTATGAAAGTGTATTGTCAGATATGATATTTAGATTTGGTTTAGTGTACTCCATGTACTCCATATGATTGAAGCTCTCTTTGTTTCACCTATATATTATTAGTATAGTTTTTGTTTAATCTTGTTTATTTTAACCACAGAATGTATCTCTATATTATTTTGTATTTTAGTTTGAGTTTGTATATGTTTAATTACCGTAATAGTGATAATGAGAGGTGAAGTGAAACATGTTACTTGATGTGGCAGCTGTCTCTGGCAGGTCATCAGGAAAATATGTAAGCTCTGGATGCTGTGTGATAGTGTCCATTTATCCTCCTTGGGAATATTTTGTGCTATGTACAGGACAAGATTACAGGTATGTCAAGTCTCATGCTATGTATACTTCATGTAAAGATTATTGTGTAAATAAAACATAATTAGTGAAACGTTACATGAATTAGTGTCGGGCGCTTGTTTGTTTCCATTTGTATATGTACTGTGTTTCATAATTACATTTTTGGTTAATGTTGCTAAGATATGAGTGGTGAACTAGGTGTTGGGTGCTTGAATAATCGGGGTTATATATTTTTAATGATGTTAGCACATACATGACGTCACGTGTTTGCGAATATTTTGTCATTGATGTTGGTTTTCAAGTTGAAATGTGAATAAAGTTATAGCCAACCTGCCTAGTTTCACTGGAGTCATCATACAGAAAGGAAGAGGAAAGATGGAGAAAGGCAACAAAATGAGTACAAGCAAAGCAGCAACAGAACTGGAAAATGTGCATAAGAGGGACAAACATTGAAGGATTAGCATGAGACATCAAGTGAGAATGGATGAGGTGAGATTGATCTATACGTAACTTGGCAAGGGAGGTCTTCTGGTGTCTATTCATTGACCAATCTGGTGAACTAGCCTATAATTTTGCTGACTTCCACAACCTAAAACAATTACTGTAGCACCATACCTGCATTCCTGTAAGGAATTATTCATAGATAGGGATAAACTCGATAAATGTTCATCCCTTACCACATGTAGTCAACATTACATATCCCAATCAACCTCAATTATTTTGTTAGCTCACTGTAAGGGAAGGGACATAACTGAAATGAATTATAAAAATATGTACGTATTTTTGTGAAAAAACATTGCGTAATCCACAACACATCAGGAATTAATGTTTCTGCTGGTATGCAACATCATAATACTTAAGTGAATGCTCTTATTCAAGAAAACCTCTACATAAATCAACAAGTCAACAGAATATTCAATAAAAGAAAAAAAAATCTAAAAAAAAAATTAGCAAAATTTTCTAGTATGCAATAATAATTACTACAAAGCCAATGACATGAAAATAAGAGCTGCTGGTTCTAGTTTTGATTGAATCATGATGTTTAGCCTTTGCAATGGCATCTCCATGACATTATCATGTTTACCATTTTTTTGTAGTCTGATCTACTCTCATTGCATTCTAGTATAACTTAATTTCCCTTGTATTATTTCCCTCTTTTCTTCCAAAAACTGTACATTATTTATATTATGGTTTCAATGTTATTGTAGTAAAAGAGTAGCTCACCAATAGTCTGATACATATGGTCTTTGTAACTTATTCACTTGTTTCCTCCACTCGACCACAAATGTTCCCAGGTCAGACTGCTCTTGTATGGACCCTAAGTGTGTTAACACCTTTCTCAACTTTTTTTCTTTATTAACTTTTGATACATTTGCAGTCTTAGATCTGATTTTCAATATATAGAACACCATCTCTACTCTACTAAACCTCATCTTTTCCTCAGCGAAACACAGGTGTCTGAGGCAACTGACAGTAGCCTGTTTTCTGTTCCCTCCTACTTTCTCTATTCTCATTTTTAATCCAAAGCTGGATGCTGCGTCTATGTGCACAATGACTTAACTTGCTCTTGTGCCTATGCTGTTGAATCTTCCCAGTTTTCCACCATCTGGCAACAACTACAGAGTCACTCTCAAACTAAACTTATCTGTGCTGTATACCTCTCACCTAAATCTTCTAAGAAATTCTTTGACTACTTAACTTCCAAAATAGAGCACATTCTGACTTTCTTCCCATTTTTTTTTTTTTTTTATGTAGGAGGGACACTGACCAAGGGCAACAAAAATCCGATAAAAAAAAATGCCCACTGAAACGCCAGTCTCATAAAAAGGGTCCAAAGCGGTAGTCAAAAACTGAAGGATAAGTATCTTGAAACCTCCCTCTTGAAGGAATTCAAGTCATAGGAAGGTAGAAATACAGAAGCAGGCAGGGAGTTCCAGAGTTTACCAGAGAAAGGGATGACTGATTGAGAATACTGGTTGACTCTTGTGTTAGAGAGGTGGACAGAGTAGGGGTGAGAGAAAGGAGAGAGTCTTGTGCAGCAAGGCCGTGGGAGGAGGGGAGGCATGCAGTTAGCAAGATCAGAAGAGCAGTTAGCATGAAAACAATGATAGGAGACAGCTAGAGATGCAACATTGCGGTGGTGAGAGAGAGGCTGAAGACAGTCAGTTAGAGGAGAGGAGTTGATAAGATGAAAAGCTTTTGATTCCACCCTGTCTAGAAGAGCGGTATGAGTGGAATCCCCCCAGACACGAGAAGCATACTCCATACATGGATGGATAAGGCCCTTGAACGGAGTTAGCAGCTGGGGGGTGAGAAACACTGGTGGAGATGTCTCAGAACACCTAACTTCGTAGAAGCTGTTTTAGCTAGAGATGAGATGTGAAGTTTCCAGTTCAGATTATAAGTAAAGGACAGACTGAGGATGTTCAGTGTAGAAGAGGGGGTCAGTTGAGTGTCATTGAATAAGACGGGATAGTTGTCTGGAAGGTTGTGTCGAGTTGATAGATGGAGGAATTGAGTTTTTGAGGCATTGAACAATACCAAGTTTGCTCTGCCACAATCAGAAATTTTAGAAAGATCTGAAGTCAAGCATTCTGTGGCTTCCCTGCGTGAAATGTTTACTTCCTGAAGGGTTGGACATCTATGAAAAGACGTGGAAAAGTGCAGGGTGGTATCATCAGTGAAGGAGTGGATAGGACGAGAAGTTTGGTTTAGAAGATCATTAATGAATAAGAAGAAGAGAGGGTGACAGGACAGAACCCTGAGGAACACCACTGTTAATAGATTTAGGAGAAGAACAGTGACTGTCTACCACAGCAGCAATAGAATGGTCAGAAAGGAAACTTGAGATGAAGTTCCAGAGAGAAGGATAGAAACCGTAGGAGGGTAGTTTGGAAATCAAAGCTTTATGCCAGACTCTATCAAAAGCTTTTGATATGTCCAAGGCAACAGCAAAAGTTTCACCAAAATCTCTAAAAGAGGATGACCAAGACTCAGTAAGGAAAGCCAGAAAATCACCAGTAGAGCAGCCTTGACAGAATCCATACTGGTGATCAGTTAGAAGGCTGTGAAGTGATAGATGTTTAAGAATCTTCCTGTTGAGGATAGATTCAAAAACTTTAGATAGGCAGGAAATTAAAGCAATAGGACGATAGTTTGAGGAATTAGAACGGTCAACCTTTTAAGGAACAGGCTGAATGCAGGCAAACTATCAGCAAGAAGGAAAAGTAGATGTTGATAGACAGAGTTGAAAGAGTTTAACACGGCAAGGTGCAAGCATGGAGGCATAGTTTCAGAAAACAATAGGAGGGACCCCATCAGGTCCAAAAGCCTTCTGAGGGTTAAGGCCAGTGAGGGCATGGAAAACATCACTGCGAAGAATTTTAGGAGGCAACATGAAGTAGTCAAGAGGGTGGAGGAGAGGGAGGAACAAGCCCTGAATCATCCAAGATATAAATAACTTACAGCAAAGGTTTGAGCGAAGAGTTCAGCTTTAGAAATAGATGTGATAGCAGTGGTTCCATCTGGTTGAAATAGAGGAGGGAAAGAAGAAGAAGCAAAGTTACTGGAGATATTTTTGGCTAGATGCCAGAAATCATGAGGGGAGTTAGATCTTGAAAGGTTTTGACATTTTCTGTTAATGAAGGAATTTTTGGCTAATTGGAGAACAGACTTGGCATGGTTCCGGGCAGAAATATAAAGTGCATGAGATTCTGGTGATGGAAGGCTTAAGTACCTTTTGTGGGCCACCTCTCTATCATGTATAGCACGAGAACAAGCTGTGTTAAACCAAGGCTTGGAAGGTTTAGGTCAAGAAAAAAGAGTGAGGAATGTACACCTCCATGCCAGACATTATCACCTCTGTTATGCGCTCAGCACAAAAAGACAGGTCTCTGACACGGAAGCAGTAGTCATTCCAAGGAAAATCAGCAAAATACCTCCTCAGGTCCCCAAACTAGCAGAGGCAAAATGCCAGAGGCACCTTTGCTTAGGGGGATCCTGAGGAGGGATTAGAGCGATAGGACAAGATACAGAGATGAGATTGTGATCGGAGGAGCCCAACAGAGAAGAAAGAGTGACAGCATAAGCAGAAGGATTAGAGGTCAGGAAAAGGTCAAGAATGTTGGACGTATCTCCAAGACGGTCAGGAATACGAGTAGGGTGTTGCACCAATTGCTCTAGGTCATGGAGGATAGCAAAGTTGAAGGCTAGTTCACCAGGATGGTCAGTGAAGGGAGAGGAAAGCCAAAGCTGGTGAACACTGAAGTCTCCAAGAATGGAGATCTCTGAAAAAGGGAAGAGTCAGAATGTGCTCCACTTTGGAAGTTAATTTGTCAAAGAATTTCTTATAGAAGAGTTAGGTGAGAGGTATACAGCATAGATAAATTTAGTTTGAGAGTGACTCTGTAGTCGTAGCCAGATGGTGGAAAACTCAGAAGATTCAAGAGCGTGGGCATGAGAGGAGGTTAAATCATTGCTCACATAAACGCAACATCTAGCTTTGGATCGAAAATGAGGATAGAGAAAGTAGGAGGGAACAGAAAAGAAGCTACTGTCAGTTGCCTCAGACACCTGAGTTTCAGTAAGGAAAAGAAGACGAGGTTTAGAAGAGGAGAGGTGGTGTTTTGCAGATTGAAAATTAGATCTTAGACTGTGAATGTTGCAGAAGTTAATGAAGAAAAAGTTGAGGGGGGTGTCAGGACACTTAGGGTCGTTGACAGAAAGACAGTCCGACCTGGGGACATTTATGGTCCCCTCCCCAGATGGGGACTCCGAGGCTAGTGTAGGAGTCGCCACAATAATTTTGAAATTTTTGAGTGAAGGGTTTGTGTGTTATTAAGTGCTTGTAGTTTTGTGTGGAGGAAGAGAGTTGTCTTTAGAGGGCAGGCTGTGACTGTCCCCTTGTGTTGAGAGACACAAAGGGAAATGTTCAGTAAGGTCACAGCTGGGTTTCGTGATAGGTTCACAGCACCCGCTGATGCAGTGGTTTAGACCTCACTGGGAGTAATTATTGTTTCGGCAGGTGTCTACTGCCTCCTCCTCCTGCAGAGATCTTCATTCTTGGAGACTTCAATGTTCACCACCAGCTTTGGCTTTCCTTTCCCTTCATCAACCATCCTGGAGAGATAGCCTTTAACTTTGCTATCCTCCACGACCTAGAGCAATTGGTGCAACATTATACTCATATTCCTGACTGTCTTGGAGACATGCCCAACATTCTTGACCTCTAACCCTTTTTTTTTTTTATTTGTGTGTAGGAGGGACACTGGCCAAGGGCAACAAAAAATCCAATAAAAAAAAGCCCACTGAGATGCTAGTCCCAGAAAACGGTCCAAAGCGGCAATCAAAAATTGAAGGATAAGTGTCTTGAAACCTCCCTCTTGAAGGAATTCAATTCATAGGAAGTTGGAAATACAGAAGCAGGCAGGGAGTTACAGAGTTTACCAGAGAAAGGGATGAATTACTGAAAATACTGGTTAACTCTTGCATTAGAGAGATGGAAAGAATAGGGGTGAGAGAAAGAAGAAAGTCTCGTACAGCAAGGATGTGGGAGGAGGGAAAGCATGCAGTCAGCAAGATCAGAAGAGCAGTTAGCATGAAAATAGCAGTAGAAGATAGCCAGAGATGCAACATTGCAGTGATGGGAAAGAGAGGCGGAAGACAGTCAGTTAGAGGAGAGGAGTTGATGAGACGAAAAGCTTTTGATTCCACCCTGTCTAGAAGAGCGGTATGAGTGGAATCCCCCAAGACACGAGAAGCATACTCCATACATGGATGGATAAGGCCCTTGAACAGAGTTAGCAGCTGGGGGGTGAGAAACACTTGCAGAGATGTCTCAGAACGCCTAACTTCGTAGAAGCTGTTTTAGGTAGAGATTACTGTATTTGATGATTACCATATTTGATGGCTCATAAGATGCACCTTTTCTCCAAAAGAAAAAACCCTCAGGAAGTGAGACTGTGTCCTATGAGGCTAAGGTTCAGCATTGGGGCAGTGGCTGGTGGTAAGTCTATGGCAACAGAGGCTCTAAAATCAAACCCCAGACATCTTTGCACATGTAAACAGTGATGATTGGTACTACACCAAAAAACAACTCTTTCTTTCAAGGTAACAATATAAAACAGGTCATACTTCCTGGTAATTCACATAGAATGACACCAGTCAGGAAGAAATTGCCAAAGTAACCATGCACTACACACCATGTACCAAAACAAACATGTCGTCAGTTACGTGCTGAATCCCGGTGACACAGGCAAGCTTCACTGCGTTCTTTACAGTGTGATGCCATTACTTCCTGAGGTAAGACACACTTTCATACAATTAAAATTGCACCTATCTTTTAACATTCTTATGAACAAACTTTATTACCCCTGTAGTCTCTCACAGTCATTGCCAACGTCATGTGCTAGGTACATGTTTACAATATTGGGATCTAATTATGACTTAAATGCATGTGAGAATCTTCAAATGTCAGGTGAAATCCTTCACTTCATATTCAGAGCTTAAATCCGCTCATTTATCTTTTTTTTCATTTTAATGTCTGCCAAAACTGGGAGTGTCTTATGCCCATGCATCTTATGAGCCATCAAATACGGTATATGTAAAGAACAGACCAAGGATGTTCAGTGTAGAAGAGGGGGGACAGTTGAGTGTCATTCATTGATGAAGAGAAGATTGTTCTCTGGAAGGTTGTGTTGAGTTGATAGATGGTGGAATTGAGTTTTTGAGGCACTGAACAATATCAAGTTTGCTCTGCCCCAATCAGAAATTTTAAAAAGATCAGAAGTCAGGCGTTCTGTGGCTTCCCTGCGTGAAATGTTTACTTCTTGAAGTGTTGGACATCTATGAAAAGATGTGGAAAAGTGCAGGGTGGTATCAGCGTAGGAGTGGATAAGACGACGTTTGGTTTAGGTAACTGATAAATAATAAGAAGAGAGTGGGTGACAGGACAGAACCCTGAAGAACACCACTTAATAGATTTAAAAGAAGAACAGTGACCATATAACACAGCAGCAATAAAACGGTCAGGAAGGGAACTTGAGATGAAGTTACAGAGAGAAGGATAGAAGCCATAGAAGGGTAGTTTGGAAATCAAAGCTTTGTGCCAGACTCTATCAAAAGCTTTTGATATGTCCAAGGCAACAGCAAAGTTTCACCAAAATCTCTAAAAGAGGATGATCAAGACTCAGTAAGGAAAGCCAGAAGATCACCAGTAGAGCGGCCTTGACGGAACCCATACTGGTGATCAGATAGGTTATGAAGTGATAGATGTTTAAGAATCTTCCTGTTGAGGATAGATTCAAAAACTTTAGATAGGCAAGAAATTAAAGCAATAGGATGGTAGTCTGAGGGATTAGAATGGTCATCCTTTTTAGGAGCAGGCTGAATGTAGGCAAACTTCCAGCAAGAAGGAAAGGTAGACGTTGACAGACAGAGTTGAAAAAGTTTGACTAGGCAAGGTGCAAGCACGGAGGCACAGTTTCGGAGAACAATAGGAGGGACCTCATCAGGTCTATGAGCCTTCCGAGGGTTTAGGCCAGCAAGGACATGGAAAACATCATTGGGAAGAATTTTAATAATAGCATGTAGTAGTCAGGTGGCAGAGGAGAAGGAAAAACAAGTCCTGAATCATCCAAGGTAGAGTTTTTAGCAAGGGTTTGAGGAAAGAGGTCAGCTTTAGAGATAGATGTGATAGTAGTGGTGCCATCTGGTTGATATAAAGAAGGGAAAGAAGAAACAACAAAGTTATTGGAGATATTTTTGGCAAGGTGCCAGAAGTCATGAGGGAAGTTAGATCTTTTAAGATTGACACTTTCTATTTATGAAGGAGTTTTCGGCTAGTTCGAGAACAGACTTGGCATTGTGTTGGGCAGAAATATAAAGTGCATGAGATTCTGGTGATGGAAGGCTGAAGTATCTTTTGTGGGCCACCACTCTATCACGAAACACTCTATAGCACGAAAACAGGTTGTGTTACACCAAGATTTGGAAGGTTTAGGTCAAGAAAAAAGTGAGGAATGTACACCTCCATGCCAGACACTATCACCTCTGTTATGTGCTTGGCACACAGAGATGGGTCTCTGACACGGAAGCAGTAGTCATTCCAAAGAAAATCAGCAAAATACATCCTAGCAGTGACAAAATGCCAAAGCCACCTCTGCTTAGAGGGATTCTGAGGAGGGATTGGAGTGATAGGACAAGATACAGATATGAGATTGTGATGAGAGGAGCCCAATGGAGAAAAGAGGGTGACAGCATAAGCAGAAGGTTAAGAGATTAGGAAAAGGTCAAGAATGTTGGGCATATCTCCAAGACGGTAAGGAATAAGAGTATGGTGTTGCACCAATTGCTCTAGGTCATGGAGGATAGTAAAACTGAAGGCTAGTTCACCAGGATGGTCAGTGAAGGGAAAGGAAAGCCAAAGCTGGTGGTAAACATTGACTGAAGTCTCCAAGAATGGAGAACTCTGCAAAAGGGAAGAGAGAATGTACTCCAGTTTGAAAGTGAAGTAGTCAAAGAATTTCTTATACTCAGAGGAATTAGATGAGAGGTGATGTACTTTCTTTACCTGCAGCAGCTTTGTTCAAGAGAAAGAGAATGGAGTGATGACAAGGATAAGGGAGATGAAAGCCGATGAAAGCCAGAGTAAACAAGTAAAGTTACAATGATCATATATAGAAAATTAATATTGGATTACTGGTAAACTACAAAAACACTGAAACAACTAAAGAAATACTATGTGGTTTTCAAGTGGGGAGATAAAAGTCCATGAAGACTTTTACATGCTATTTGAGAAAATATAAGCAAGTCCACATAAAGGTGTTATTACAAAGGCTAAATCTCCCAACCTTCAACCAGAACCTGTCCTTAGTTCAAGGTGCAAGAGACAGCTCTAGAGGGAGTTAGGGGATAAAACAAAAGATTCAACCTACAAAAAAAAATTAGTTTCCAAGAGTTTTTAGTGATATTTCACATAAGCTGGAATTTCAATATGTCTGCAAAGGCTCAGCTCTTATAATGCCACCTTATGGAGGTTTTGCCATATAATCTAAAAAGTTGGCCAAATGTCCGACAAAGTTTCCTTAAACTGAAATGCCCCTCTCATATCAATGTACCAATCACTGGATTCACCTTTCATACATAATACCAGTAAAACACCTCAGAAGGCAATTGACGAGCAAAGCCATCAGTAAAGGTGTGCACATGGTGCACTTGCATAATATTCAAATCACTCTAGCTCAAAATTTTTTGAGAACCCAATGGTTATGCTGTATACTGTTGTATAGGAAATTTCATTCTGCGTTAAGTGGTATGTGTCCGCTCTTGTTGAAAGAAAAAAAAGTTGGTAAAAATTGCAGAAAACTAACTGCCAGATTATAAAAAGTTTTATCATGTATTTTGCACATGTGCAAGTGTTGCAAACTTGACACGTTTTTCATTATAACTACGGCTTATAAGACACACTTTTTTTCCAAAAAAATACCCTGAAAAATACTAGTGCATCTTCCAAGACGAATGTTGTATTGTGAGGCAACACCCAGGCTCAAGGGAGCTAGTACACTTGACTGATACCGACGTGGATTTGTATGATGAGTCATTACGCTATGATGTTAGATTAAGTACTATTTAATTCAACCTTTTATATGATGAAAACTCAGTACTTAGCTGTTACAAGTATTTCCAATACCATAATCCTTCCTGGAGCTGAACCACAAGCTTAGCCTTAAGCATAACCTCTGCCTTGTAGCACACTCTGTTTATTATGGTACTGGCAGCGGCAGGCGGCAGCCTTCCCACTCTTGATCTTGATTAAAATCATATAAAACGTTTGCTTTTACTATGCTCAAAATATATGAAATGTTTGCTCACACTATGTTCGAAGCATAAACAAAACATCTGCTCACACTCTTTTGCCATTAAATATATCAGTTACCACCTGGCTGTCACACGTATCACAAACTTTTGTCCTGAAATTATCACCCATGGCTACTTGATCGAAATGGTTTAGTTATACTATTGCATACAAGCTACAAGTTGTACAATATGCCAAAGAACATGGAAACAGAGCTGCAGAAAGACACTTTGGACCACCACCTACTGAAAAAATGATTAGGCAGTGGAGGAAACAAGAAGAATTGAGAGAAACTGGAAACAAGGCGAAGCACAATTTACGTCAAGTACCAGCAAAATGTAGTCAAAGGAGTCTTGCAGACTCCTTGTTTCTTATGTTTTAGTGTTCGGTGGTCGGGTTTATGGTGAATGTGTTCTTGTATGAGAATAACTTTTTCTTAAAAATCTCTTCCAAATATTAGGGTGCGTCTTCCACGGTGCAGCGTCTTATAAGCCGTAAAATACGGTAGTTAAAAAGTTACAATTTTGACTTTGCGCATGAGCAGCATTGCTTGAAAGTTGACAAAGAATATTATTTAAATTATAACAACATGACACCTATTAAGTTTCATTAAAATTGGTTGAGTATTTTTTGAGAAATCCCATTTTCAACACTCATACTTTCTGCAAATTACCCATGCAATAGAAGAGATGAAAGCTATATCATATAAAACTGATAGAGATGTGCTATCAAACAGTGCTAATTTTGTTACGAATGGCCACGTAATTTCAGAGATATTAGTGTTTGAACAGCATTACGGTCGAGTCAGGATGGGCTAGGCCGCTCAAAATTAAAAAAATGAAACGTGAATCTCCATAGCAAAACTTCACTTCGCTAATAATAACTTGCATTTAGTTGTATTCTGATATACAGCATTCTACTGACGCAATACTTTTGAATTTACACTCTTTCCAGACTTACGAAGGGGTTTTGACTGGGGATACAAGAAATGTATGTTAGCATCAATCAAATGACATGCTGTTACCCACAATGCTATTATTTACACACAGATCATCTGCTTTTGATATCTAATGCATTTTGACTATGTATGTGTGACTGTTTTGCAGTGGTGTGGTTAATGAAAAAAAAAATATATACGTATATAAGTGAGTTGTTTTCCAACTACAGTCTACTCTTTAGTCTACCTACACAGTGGTGTCATTTTACTAATTTTGAATAGCACAAGGACTATTTAGATGACTATATGGCATCTAAATAGGCATTGAAGGCCTATATGGGTATGTAATGGTTAGTGATGGTTATAAATAGTTTATTTGTGCATTTTTATGGTGTTGGAAAACTTAGTAATGGCCCCAGAAAAGTTAGGGGATTCTAGTTTTTATGCAAGGTCACTGGCCATGGGCAAAAAAAAATGTATATAAAAAGCCCCACTTAATGCCAGATCCCATACAGAATTCCAAATAGAAAAATCAAATAACAGAGGATAAGTGTCTTAAACCTCCCTCTTGAAAGACTTCAAGTTATAGGAAGGAAGAAACACAAAAGCAAGCAGGAAGTTTCAGAGTTTACCAGAGAAAGGGATGAATGATTGAGAGTACTGGTTAACTCATGCATCAGAAAAGGTGGACAAAATAGGAATGAGAGAGAAAAAAGTCTTCTGCAGTGAGGCCACTGGAGGAGGGGAAGCATGCAGTCACCAAGATCAGAAGAGCAGTTAGCATGAAAATAGTGGTAGAAGATAGCAAGAGATGCAACACTGCAGCAATGAGAAAGAGGATGAAGACAGTCAAAGGAGAGGAGTTGATAACCCCCCATACATGTGAAGCATACTCCATACATGGACGGATAAGGCCCTTGTACTGAGTTAGCACCTGGGAGTTGAGAAAAACTGGTGGAGACGACTCAGAATGCCTAACTTCATAGAAACTGTTTTAGCTAGAGATGAGATGTGAAGTTCCAATCTAGGTTATAAGTTAAGGACAGACCAAGGATGTTCAGTATAGAAGGGGACAGTTGAGTGTCAATGAAGAACAGGGGATAGTTATCTGGAAGGTTGTATCAAGTAAATAGATGGAAGAATTGAGTTTTTAAGGCATTAAACATTACTAAGTTTTCTCTGCCCCCAATAAAAATTTTTAGAGGTGATCAGAAGGCAGGCATTCTGTGACTTCCCTGCATGAGCTATTTACTTCCTGAAGGGTTGGGCATCTATAAAAAGACATGGAAAAGTGCAGGGTGGTATCATCAGCATTGGAGTGGATAGGACATGAAGTTTGGTTTAGACGATCAATGATGAATAATAGGAAGAGTGGGTGACAGGACAGAACCCTGAAGAACACCACTGTTAATAGTTGTGACTCACTCAAGTGCATAAACACAGCTGCCCACTAATCTCTTTTCTGATATCTTTGCCTTCCCTTCCCTCCCTATTTATTCCTCCTTTGCCCATCACCACCTCTTCTTTAATTTACTACCCTCCAACCACCTCAAATTGTAAATGTGTGTGTGTGTGTGTGTGTGTGTGTGTGTGTGTGTGTGTGTGTGTGTGTGTGTGTGTGTGTGTGTGTGTGTGTGTGTGTGTGTGTGTGTGTGTGTGTGTGTCATACTTACACCCAGAAAAACAACAACTGTCTCATATTTCTATGACAGCTGAAGGGTTGACTCAGAGAGAGAGAGAGAGAGAGAGAGAGAGAGAGAGAGAGAGAGAGAGAGAGAGAGAGAGAGAGAGAGAGAGAGAGAGAGAGAGAGAGAGAGAGAGAGAGAGAGAGAGAGAGAGAGAGAGAGAGAGAGAAAAATTATAGTATTAGAAATTAGTTAAGTTACTGCTTGCGAGAGAGAGAGAGAGAGAGAGAGAGAGAGAGAGAGAGAGAGAGAGAGAGAGAGAGAGAGAGAGAGAGAGAAATTATAGTATTAGAAATTAGGTAAGTTACTGCTTGCAAGCCTATGCTATATATGAGCAACGCGCATTTTTTAAGCATTAGGAGTGTAGTGGTTAAGAATCCTCCTGTTAAAGAGAGATTAAGAAATTTTAGAGAGGCAGGAAATTAAAGCAACAGGGTGATAGTTAAAGGGATTAGAGTGGTCATCCTTTTTTTTTTAGGAACGGGCTGAATGGAGGCAAACTTCCAGCAAGAAGGAAAAGTAGATGTTGATAAGACAGAGTAGGAAGAGTTTGACTAAGCAAGGTGCAAGCACAGAGCCTTCCAAGGGTTAAAGCTAGCAGGGGTATGGAAAACATCCCTGTGAAGAATCTTAATGGATAGCATGAAGTAGTTAGAGAGTGGAGGAGAGGGAGGAACAAGACCTAAAATCATCCAAGGTGGAGTTTTTAGCAAAAGTTTGGGCGAAGAGTTCAGTTTCAGAGATAGATGAGATGGCAATGGTGCCATCAGGTTGAAATAAAGGAAGGAAAGATGAAGAAGTAAGGTTATTGGTGATGTTTTTGACTAGGTGCCAGATATCATGAGGGGTTAGATTTTGAAAGATTTTGACACTTTCTATTAATGAAGGAGTTTTCAGCTAGGTGGAGAACAGAAATACAAAAAGGATGAGATTCAGGTGATGGAAGGCTCAAGTAACTTTTGTCGGCCATCTCTCTATCAAGTATAGCACAAGAACAGGCTATGTTAACCTAAGGTTTAGAAGGTTTAGGGCAAGGGAGAGTGAGGAATGTACTTCTACAGGGCCATGCCAGACACCATCACCTCTGTTACACACTCAGAGATGGGTCTCTGACACGGAGGCAGTAGTCATTCCATGGAAAATCAGCATAATACCTCTTAAGGTACCCCTAATTAGAAGAGACAAAATGGCCAAGTCTCCTCCACTTTGGAGGATCCAGAGGAGGAATTGGAACAATGGGACAAGATACAGATATGAGGTTATGATTGGAGGAAAGATACAGATATGAGGTTGTGATTGGAGGAGCCCAGTTAAGAAAAGAGGGTGACAGCATAAGTAGAACATTAGAGGTGAAGAAAAGGTCAAGAATGTTGGGCGTATCTTTAGGAGTGCAACCCCATTCTTGCATCTTAAAAGAAGCTAAATGCAAATTAGCTGAATCCCTGACTTTATTGTTCAATAAATTCCTGTAGTCCAGTACAATGCTTGATGAGTGGAAGCTTGCTAATGTAACTCTGATTTTTCAAAAGACAGTAAATCTTTACTATGCAATTACCAACCAATTAACTTAACATCAGCCATATGCAAAACGCTAGAAATACTTACAAGAGATAAACGTGTTAATAACTTAAGAGGAAAACAACTTAAAAAGACTCAAAATGGCTTCTGTAACAAATCCTCATTTGATGAACCTCTTAAACTTCCATGATATTCTTTTTTTTTTTTTATGTAGGAGGAACACTGGCAAAAAAAAAAAGCCCACTGAGATGCCGGTCCCTGAATAGGGTCTGATGTGGTAGTAAAAAATTGAAAGATAAAGTGTCTTTAAACCTCCCTCTTGAAAAAATTCAAGGAGGAAATACAGAAGGAGGCAGGGACTTCCGGAGCTTACCAGAGAAAGGGATGAATGATTGAAAACTGGATTAGAGAGGTGGTCAGAAGAGGGGTGAGAGAAAAGAAGGTCTTGTGCAGGGAGGCCACGGGAGGAGGGAAGGCATGCAGTTAGCAAGATCAAAAGAGCAGTTTGCATGAAAATAGTGGCAGAAGATAGCTAGAGATGCAATATTGCAGCAATGATAAAGGGGCTCAAAACAGTCAGTTAGAGGAGAAAAGTTGATGAGACAAAAAGCTTTTCATTCCACCCTGTCTAAAAGAGCAGTATGAGTGGAACCCCCCATACATGGACGGATAAGGCCCTTGTACAGAGTTAGCAGCTAGGGAGGGTGAGAAAACTGAGAGAGACGTCTCAGAAAGCCTAACTTCATAGAAACTGTTTTAACTAGAGATGAGATGTGAAGTTTCCAGTTTAGATTATAAGAAAAGGGCAGACTGAGGATGTTCAGTGTAGAAGAGGAGGACAGTTGAATGTGACTGAAGAAGAGGGTATAGTTGTCTTGTTGGTTGTGTCCAGTTGATAGATAGAGGAATTGAGTTTTTGAGGTATTGAACAATACCAAGTTTGCTCTGCTCCAATCAGAAATTTTAGAGGGATCAGACGTCAGTTGTTCTGTGGCTTCCCTGTGTGAACTGTTTACTTCCTGAAGGGTTGGGCATCTATGAAAAGATGTGGAAAAGTGCAAGGTGGTATCATCAGCATAGGAGTGGACAGGACAAGAAGTTTGGTTTAGATCATTGATGAATAATAGGAAAAGAGTGGGTGACAGGACAGAACCCTAAGAAATACCACTGTTAATAAATTTAGAAGAACAGTGACCATCTACCACAGCAGCAACAGAATGTTCAGAGAGGAAACCTAAGATGAAGTTCAAGAGAGAAGGATAGAAGCTGTAGGAGGGTAGTTTGGAAATCAAAGCTTTGTGCCAGACTCTATCAAAATGAAGTGATAGATGTTTAAGAATCTTCCTGTTGAGAATAGATAAACATTTTTAAATAGGCAGAAAATTAAAGCAATAGGACAGTAGTTTGAGGGATTAGAATAGTCACCCTTTTTAGGAACATGATGAATGTAGGCAAATTTCCAGCAAGAAGGAAAGGTAAATGTTGACAGACAGAGTTGAAAGAGTTTGACAAGGCAAGGTGCAAGCACAGAGGCATAGTTTCCTAGAACAATAGGTGGGACCTTATCAGGTCCATAAGCCTTCTGAGGGTTTGGGCCAGTGAGGGCATGGAAAACATCATTGCATAGAATTTTAATAAGTACTATGAAGTAGTCAGAGGGTGGAGGAGAGGGAGGAACAAGCCTTGAATCGTCTAAGGTAGAGTTTTTAGCAAAGGTCTGAGCAAAGACTTCAGCTTTAGAGATAAATGTGATAGCAGTGGTGCCATCTGGTTGAAATAATGAAGGGAAAGAAGAAGAAGCAAAGTTATTGGAGAAGTTCTTGGCTAGATGGCAGAAGTCATGAGGGGAGTTAGATCTTGAAAGATTTTGACACTTTCTATTAATGAAGGAGTTTTGGAGAACAGAATTGGCATGGTTCAAGGCAGAAATATAAAGTGCATGAGATTTAGGTGATGAAACCCCAAGTACCTTTTGTGGGCCACCTCTCTTATCATGTATAGCACAAGAACAGGTTGTGTTAAACAAAGGTTTGGAAAGTTTAGGTTAAGAAAAAGGGTGAGGAATGTACGCCTCCATGCCAGACACTATCACCACTGTTATGCATTCAGCAAACAGAGATGGGTCTCTGACATGGAAGCAGTAGTCATTCCAAGGAAAATCAGCAAAATACCTCCTCAGATCCCCCAACTAGCAGAAGCAAAACACCAGAGGCACCTCCACTTGGGGAAATCTTGTGGAGGGATTGGAGCAATAGTACAAGATACAGATGTGAAATTGTAATCAAAGGAGACCAACGGAGAAGAGAGGGTAACAGCATAAACAGAAGGCTTAAAGGTTAAGAAAAGATCAAGAATGTTGGGCATATCTCCAAGTATGACGGAAGTAAAGTAGTAGATATAACGTATCTTAATTTTCAATAGGCCTTCAACAAAGTCCCTCACAAATGTTTACTGATTAAACTAAAATTGCATGGTATACAAGGCAACACAATGAGATGGGTAGACAATTGGTTAAACAACTGTAAACAAAGAGTAGTTATAAATGGAACAGCATCCAAGTGGACTAATGTAACCAGCTGGGTACCACAGGGGTCAGTTTTAGGACCTGTTCTCTCCCTTGTTTATATAAACAACATAGATGAAGGTGTTACTGGTATGATATTAAAGTTTGCTGATGACACCAAAACAGAGTACAAATAAAAGAAATACAGACCAATCTAGACAAGTTCTCAGAGGGAGGACAAACCTGGAAAATGAGTTTTTATGCAGATGTGTAAAAAGCTTCATATAGGGTATTGAAACAAGAAAGCAAAGTATAATATGGTACCCAACTTAAGTATAGATTGCAAAATTGATTTAGGAGTAACAGTACTGAGCAGCTTAAAACCTAGCCAAATATGTTCAGAACTCATAAAGAAAGCAAATAAACTATTAGTCTTTATCAGCAGATCATATGAATGTAAATCTAAAGACATGATCCTCACTCTGTACAACTCCTTAATCCATCCCCTTTTGGAATATTGCATTTAAGCATGATGCCTCTATTACCAGAAAGATATGGATCAATCAGAACGAGTTGAGCACAGAGTATCGTATATCTCAGTGGATAAGATGACCCAAAAATTTTGCTCTGAATTTAATTGTTTTAGCTGATATCAGTTGTATAAGATGACACCCAAACTAGCAAACCATCTTTGAGCACCAGACAAATAAGACAGCGATATACCATTACAACGAATAATATACCTTGAATGTATTACCAGTAATAAGGTACCATCATCTTAAAGAGCAAAACTAAGCCTGGAATAAAATCCTCACCAGGAGTTTTTGTACATTTTCATGAAAAAGGATGGGTGGACAATGATGGTGTAAACTTATGGATAGACAAGGTCTGTCAGTATGCAATGAAAGCATGTTGTAGTTGTGCTACATTAAATTACGTTTACACACTTTTCAATGGGAATATGTTTCAGCACATTTTCTCAAAATAGATTTACAAAATGAGTTTACTATGTCTAACTTCCCCGAATGTCATAATATAAAAAAATGAGTAAGAATGGGTGATT
This sequence comes from Scylla paramamosain, assembly GCF_035594125.1. NCBI lineage: Eukaryota > Metazoa > Arthropoda > Malacostraca > Decapoda > Portunidae > Scylla > Scylla paramamosain. Next base: position 7,213,132 of record NC_087164.1, on the reverse strand, counting down.
ATCATGGGAGTTATGAATGGCCATATAGGGATCCTAGGTGAGCAGGTAAATAAAAATAGTACCATACTGTTAGACTTTGCTTTAGATAATGAACTAGAAATACTGAATGTAGCAGTAATTGATGGAAGGATAACCTGGACAGAGAGAGGAAGGGAGTCAGCTATACATTATATATATATATATATATATATATATATATATATATATATATATATATATATATATATATATATATATATATATATATATATATATATATATATATATATATATATATATATATATATATATATATATATATATATATATATATATATATATATATATATATATATATATATATATATTTGTAAATGAGAGGGCTAGTAGAATGGTTAGAGATATGTGGATAGATGAGGAAGATGTCACAGATATTGTTAGTGACCATACTATGTTAATACTAAACTATATCTGCCCAAACCAGGAAGAGGAAGGAAGAAGCAGAAACAATGATTTCTATTGGAACATAAGAGGAGGAGACTTGGAGAACTTTAGAAGATATTTAGACTGTAGAATGGGATGGGATGGACAAGTGAGTGGATGAACTTAATGACTGGATATGGTTTGTAATAGATAAGGTGGCCAGAAGAATCAGGAAACAAAAGAGGAGAACGGGTAAGAAACGTAGTAAGAGGTGGTGGAATGAAAAACTGAAAGGGTTAGGAAAAAGAGAAATTAACTAAATAAGAGATGTAGAAGCTTAAGGAAGGAAATGGACAGGGAAGTAGGAAGACTAGAATATAAAAGAATATGGGATCAATACAAGAGTAAGCAGAGGGAAGTTAAGTGCCTCATTAGGAAAGTGAGGGCAGAAACACCCAAGGGGGCAGTTGAGGAACTCAGGGAGGGGGAATGGGGAAGGGAGTGGTATGCCTTTCTGAGAGGTGAAGAAAGTAAGGATGAACTTAGGGTAGAAAAATATTGGTGGGGAACAAAGTTGTGAAGGGAGCAGAAGAAATTAAAGTAGAAATCAAGAAATTCTAGGAGATTAGTGATATGACAGACCCAGTGGAGTTAGAAAAATATTGGTGGGGAACAAAGTTGTGAAGGGAGCAGAAGAAATTAAAGTAGAAATCAAGAAATTCTAGGAGATTAGTGATATGACAGACCCAGTGGAGTTAGGGGGATAGAATGCTGCAGGGGAGCACAAAAAGTATTATTCATTTTCTTATTAAAGTACACAATGTTAAGTGTAATGTACTTAATTTTGCTTACAGAAAACATAAATAAATTTATTTTGTTACAATATAAATTGATTGATCTTGAATGTTTGTAGTAAAATATGTACAACAAAAGTGCATCTTATTTATTATCCATCATTACTAATAATTAGCCAAATTACTATTCCTGCCTTCATACATATATGTACCCTCCATATTTACCTGTGTTTTCCCCAAGTGCCCTTCCATTTTTGCATCCCTTGTTCCGTCACTGATGCAGTGAACTGTAATTTTTATTTTCAGAGAGAGAGAGAGAGAGAGAGAGAGAGAGAGAGAGAGAGAGAGAGAGAGAGAGAGAGAGAGAGAGAGAGAGAGAGAGAGAGAGAGAGAGAGAGAGAGAGAGAGAGAGAGAGAGAGAGAGAGAGAGAGAGTTCCACATAGCTCACTTACCCAGTTGATATGGTGGGCAAACATTCCTGTTCCTGACTCTCAGCACCAGTGTCTGCAAGCATCCTCCTTCATGGTTGTTTCTCCACATGTTCCAAACAGCTTAGCATTTTCTTAGGGGCAACAGCAACATCCATCAACTATGCTACTGAAAACATCAATAACAATGCGAAAAGAGCAAGGAGCTGACAAGTGGACAGACTAATGGAAAAACAATGAGAGAGAGAGAGAGAGAGAGAGAGAGAGAGAGAGAGAGAGAGAGAGAGAGAGAGAGAGAGAGAGAGAGAGAGAGAGAGAGAGAGAGAGAGAGAGAGAGAGAGAGAGAGAGAGAGAGAGAGAACCATAAATGGCTATTATATACTATATGCACATTATGCAAATGAGGCGTGGGCAAGAAATGTAAGTTACAGATATATAATGTGATATATGAAGACAATCTTAAAAGAACTTCTAGTAAAGGCTGTATACCATTATATTTGTTGAGAGAAAACCAGTTACAGAAGTCATAACATCCTGTGATGACTTGATCATCAGGACAAGACAGTGAGTGGGAAAGGAGGATATTCATGAACCGGTTTTGTACTGTGGATGCAAAAGAATGATCTTATATAAAATTGGAGAAATGTACTGTGAGCATTTGTAGGGGAGGAAAGAAGTTAAGTGTAGACTTTGGCTACTGAAAGAGGTGTCAGAAATATTGCATACATAAGTTGAGGATTCCTCCTGTTACTTAATGGCCATAATAACACAACTTAAACTAAGCATTGTTATGTAAGTAAAATCTATGAATACAGTAAAGCCAGTATGAGTAATCAAAGACCATTAATAGCCAACCACAACAGCCCAGAAGCAGATAACTGACTGTCAGTCTTGGAAGGAAAAGATCTGGCTTCTCTGTAGTCCTGTCTCACCAATAACCATAAAACCAGGCAATGTCATCTTCAAGTCACTTTCCTGCAAAAAGTTTATACAATACATAATGAAGCATTCTTATTTAAGGAAGAGTTTATGCTTAAAGGCTTAATTTACACCTTCATTAGCCCCATCTAATGATGCTAGTACAAGCATCCCGTGTTCCGTCACTGATGCAGTTACCTTTTTCCACTCAGTAGAAATTGTATGACAAAGAGAATGTGAAAATATAAATATAACCAACAAAGCAGAAAAGAAACTGATGACAGAAAGCACCAAAGGGATAAGCACTGCCCTGGTCTAATTAAAATAGTGAGTACATCTTTGAGGGTACTATTTTTGGTGGTCACCTCTATGTGAAGATCTGGAATATTACCAGGACTGTCCAATAAACTATGTAGCTTAAAATTAGATACATATTGCATGTGAAGTTCTTTGGTTACCTTTTCATTACATGTCCCATATAACTGTAAAATTCTATCGCAGAGCACCATCAAATCCTTTGCGGGACTGCATCTTTCATTTACTGAGTCATCCTCCTGTGGCGTTGGGCTCATCATGCTCAACTCCCACTGGAATCCTGGGCTGAGCAGAGGCAAATTTGGGTTTCTTGCCTTTCACACTGGCAGCCCGTGTTATAGGTAAAGAATACAAGCCATGGAGTTGTGATTTTGGTTTCCTGTTAGGAAAAAGCTAATAATCTTGTCTGTGTGTGTGTGTGTGTGTGTGTTCTTACTTCATGAGACCAAAAATGGCATATGCCATACCCTGAATGGTAAACAAACTGATGCATGGATCAGCACTGAAGTAGTTATCCTCACCTTCCTGGTGCCATTGACAAGATCATGCAGGTCAGCATTCCCACCACCATAAGTTTGTGGAACTTATTCGTACTTGCATTGAAATAATCAGATACGAAAAAGTCAAAGGAAAATTTAAGATTATTCTGGAATAAATGTAAAGAAAATTGTTACAAAAAAAAAAGAATGCATAAATTATAAACAATAACTAATTTAAAAATAGTACAACAAATAGAAGTTCTAAATTATTTATTTATTTTTTTTTCATTTGATGAACATTGGTATTTGCCTATCGGGAATAATCCCCGTCACTGGTGAACAAACCTTTTTTTTTGGGGGGATTGGTTTTGGTGTATGATGTCATGGTTGATAAATAACTACTGAAAATAACCTGTTTTTTTTTTACACTGTTTTCTGAAGCCGCACCGTGAGCTGAGCCCAACAGGGAAGACACGTCTTTTTATCAGAGGGGCCATGGAGTCGCACGACCAACAGGCCTTGTTACCCAGCATGGTTACTAGTTGAGCATGGAGTAGATGTGGATTTTTTTTCGCTTGTCAGAATTCACTAGTATTGGCCTGGAAAGATTTAAAACGTTTGTGATTTCTGGGATAAACATATTGACTCAACCCAGAGACATCTACCAAACATCCACCACCATGAGGCGGGCAAGACTCAATCTTTACCATGCCTGCGTGAGTGTGTACAGCTTTACAATATTATTCCACGTTTAAAAATGTATTGGTTTTGTATAAACATCTGACTTTCCTTGCTACGAAGCCATCAGATGTGTCATGGCAGGAAATGTTCACACTTGACAAGGGTGTTGTTGCTGCCGCCAGGGAACAGGTATCTTGTCCTGCCTCACGCTGCATCTCGACTCATTTGTGGAGCTCTGGACAAAATTGAACGGCAAGGCTCTCCCTAGAAAGTAACCATTAATGATGGTGATACGCTCATACAACCTTTAATAATATTGGAGTGACGTGTTTCTCCTGTATAAAATCTCACTCACAGCGAGCACACTTACCCAATAACAATGGCAGAAACGCCACTGCGACAACACGACTACGCCACTATGGCCTCGTGTCTGAACGGGGTTCCTAACGCGGGACGGTCACAGCGGGACTGTTTTCACACTTCATCTTTTACATTCGTTTGATGAACTATTAGAAATCTTGGGATTCTGAAAAAAATAAAAAATAAATAAATAAATTATATATATATATATATATATATATATATATATATATATATATATATATATATATATATATATATATATATATATATATATATATATATATATATATATATATATATATATATATATATATATATATATATATATAATTTTATTTTTTTTTTTAAGTTTTATACACAGGTAATGATATAATTATGTACTGATGTTTCGATACCACCGGGCAGTGTTTGATACCGACTTGTGGCCACAAAATGGCTGCGGGGAGAGGAGGCATGCAGTTAGCAAGATCTGAAGAGCAGTTAGCTTGAAATTAGCGGTAGAAGATAGCTCTCTCTCTCTCTCTCTCTCTCTCTTTCTCTCTCTCTCTCTCTCTCTCTCTCTCTCTCTCTCTCTCTCTCTCTCTCTCTCTCTCTCTCTCTCTGTGTGTGTGTGTGTGTGTGTGTGCATTTATAGGTCGTGTATAGCTGATAAATAAAAAAAAAAAAAGAGATTGCACTAATATCGCCTCTCAAACTGCTCAAATGCAATTAGGGGCAATGTGTTCACAGTCAATAAATCATTAACGTTATAACATATAAACATCCATCCATCACCAGCCGGCGAGGCAGAGTCGATTCATAATACTATTCTACTGTAATTAATAATGATAGACATCGGAAAGCATTCACTCACTGATTTCAACGACGCTAGAGAGAGAGAGAGAGAGAGAGAGAGAGAGAGAGAGAATTTTCATATCCATAGTGAAAGAAAGACTCCATTTCCATCTCTAACTTGTGAGAATAATTTCCCCCACAGCTTCTGGAAGAACCTTTTCTCTGCGTGAGCGGATTTTTTTTCTCTTCTTTGGTTCAGGTGGAAGGGAGGTATTTTACTCTTTTTGGTAGCGAAGGACCTCCCTTTCGAGTGATGAAGGAGAGGACTTTTCCACTCTGTGTTAGAAAGGAACACTTCTACATTATTTATTTATTTATTTGTTTATCTATCTATTTTTCACCCGTGTGGTAGGGAGATATTTTTCCTCTGCAGCAAGAGGACGCGTCTCCCTTCTGTGTGGTTGGAGGTTGGGGAGATTTATTTATTTATTTATCTTTTTCTTATTGTTAGAACGGAACACAATTTTTCTATAACTATGTGATAGCAACATTTCTCGTTGTTGTAGGAGGGATGAACTTCATTCTATGAGATGGGAAATAATTTCCCCATGTGTCAGAAAGAAAGATGATCTTATCTATACTGAGAAGACAAGTCTCTTTTTGTCTCACAGAAAGAGAGAACTCTCTCGTTTTACTTGCAGTAGGAGGATAAACTTCTTTACTTGTGCTGCGAGGAACATTTTTCTATGGTGTAAGGAATATTTTCCCCCTCGCTGCAGGAAGAGATACTTTTCCCTGGTAGTGCGATGAAGACTCTTCTCCCTGCAGTGGGAAGATTTTTCTTCTGTTGGGAAAGAAAGAATTTTTCCCCATAGTTGTGAGAAGGAGGCTTTTTTTTTTTTTTGTAGTATAAGGAAAAAAGTGTTTTCTATTTGTAGTTCTTTTTTTTCCCAGCAGGAAAAGATTTTTTTTATACATTCACCGTTTTACCTTCAGTAAGAACCAACCATCATCCCCGGAGAGAAGTGAAAACCCTGAACGGACACACACGCGTTCAACACCCAGTCCTTCCTGCACTGTGCGGGAAGGACTCCTACTCCACCACCACCGCAATAGTACTTCCTCTACCACTGTAATAGTACCTCCTCCATCACCACAACTGTAATAGTACCTCCTCCACCACCACCACCACTGTAATAGTACCTCCTCCACCACTGTAATAGTACCTCTTTCTCCGCCACTGTAACATTATATCCTCCACCATCACTGTAATAGTACCTCCTCCACCACTGTATTACTACCTCCTCCACCACTACTATAATAGTTCCTAGTACCTCCACCACCACCACCGCTGTAATAATACCTCCATCACCTCCATTGTACTCGTAATAGTACCTCTTCCACCACTATAATAGTACCTTTTCCACCACTACTGTAATAGCACCTCCTCTACCACTGTAATAGTACCTCCTCCACGACTACTGTAATAGTACCTCGTCCACCACCACTGTAATAGTACCTCCTCCACCACTGTAACGGTACCTCCTCTATCACTGCAACAGTACCTCCTACACCGGTAGATGGAGTACCTCCTCCACCACTGTAATGATAACTCCTCCTCCACCACTGTAATAGTAGCTTCTCCATCGCTATAGTATTACCTCCTCCACCACCACTGTAATAGTATTTCTTCCTTAACCACTGTAATAGTACTTCTTCTACCACTGTAATAGTACCTGCATCACCACTGTAATAGTACCTCCTCCACCACCACCGTAATAGTACTTCTTCCTCCACCACTGTATTTTTTTTTTTTTTTTATGTAGGAGGGACACTGGCCAAGGGCAGTAAAAATCCAATAAAAAAAAAAAACACTGAGATGCCAGTCCCAGAAAAGGGTCCAAAGCGGTAGTAAAAAATTGAGGGATAAGTGTCTTGAAGCCTCACTCTTGAAGGAATTCAAGTGACAGGAAGGTGGGAATACAGAAGCAGGCAGGGACTTCCAGAGTTTACCAGAGAAAGGGATGAATGATTGAGAATACTGGTTAACTCTTGCATTAGAGAGGTAGACAGAACACCCTTTTTAGGAACAGGCTGAATGTAGGCAAACTTCCAGCAAGAAGGAAAGGTAAATTTGACAGAGTTGAAAGAGTTTGACTAGGCAAGGTGCAAGCACGGAGGCACAGTTTTGGAAAACAATAGGAGGGACCCTATCAGGTCCATAAGCCTTCTGAGGGTTTAGACCAGCGAGGGCATGGAAAACATCATTGGGAAGAATTTTAACGGTAGCATGAAGTAGTCAGAGGGTGGAGGAGAGGGAGGGACAAGCCCTGAATCGTCCAAGGTAGTGTTTTTATCAAAGGTTTGAGCGAAGAGTTCAGCTTTTGAGATGGATGTGATAGCAGTGGTGCCAACTGGTTGAAATAAAAGAGGGAAAGAAGAAACAGCAAAGTTACTAGAGATGTTTTTTGGGCTAGATGCCAGAAGTCACGAGGGGAGTTAGATCTTGAAAGGTTTTGACACTTTTATGATAATGAAGGAGTTTTTGGCTAGTTGGAGAACAGACCTGACATGGTTCCAGGCAGAAATATAAAGTGCATGAGATTCTGGTGATGGAAGGCTTAAGTAACTTTAGTGGGCCACCTCTCAATCACGTAAAGGACGAGAACAGGTTGTGTTAAACCAATGTTTGGAAGGTTTAAGTCGAGAAAAAGAGTGAGGAATGTACGCCTCCATGCCAGACACTATCACCTCTGTTATGCGCTCAGCACACAAAGATGGGTCTCTGACACGGAAGCAGTAGTCATTCTAAGGAAAATCAGCAAAATACCTCCTCGGGACACCCCCCAACTAGCAGAGGTAAAACGCCAGAGGCACCTCCGCTTAGGGGGATCCTGAGGAGGGATTGGAGCGATAGGAAAAGATACAGATATGTGATTGTGATCGGAGGAGCCCAACGGAGAAAAAAGGGTGACAGCATAAGCAGAAGGATTAGAGGTTAGGAAAAAGTCAAGAATGTTGGGCGTATCTCCAAGATGGTTAGGAATACGAGTAGGGTGTTGCACCAATTGCTCTAGGTCATGGAGGATAGCAAAGTTGAAAGCTAGTTCACCAGGATGGTCAGTGAAGGGAGAGGAAAACCAAAGCTGGTGGTGAACACTGAAGTCTCCAAGAATGGAGATCTCTGAAAAAGGGAAGAGAGTCAGAATGTGCTCCACTTTGGAAGTTAAGTAGTCAGAGAATTTCTTATAGTCAGAGGAGTTAGGTGAGAGGTATACAGCAGAGATAAATATAGTTTGAGAGTGACTCTGTAGTAATAGCCAGATGGTGGAAAACTCGGAAGATTCAAGAGTGTGGGCATGAGAGCAGATTAAGTCGTTGCGCACGTAAACGCAACATCCAGCTTTGGATTGAAAATGAGGATAGAGAAAGTAGGAGGGAACAGAAAAGGGGCTACTGTCATTTCCTTCAGACACCTGTGATTCAGTTAGGAAAAGAATACAAGGTTTATTAGAGGAGAGGTGGTGTTCTACAGATTGAAAATTAGATCTAAGACTGCGAATGTGTCAGAAGTTAATGAAGAAAAAGTTGGGGGGGGTGGGTGTCAAGACACTTAAGGTCGATTTCAGAAGAGCAGTCCTGTAACGGTGTCACATAATTAATAATAATATGTTTTGTATTTATAATGCCTTGCCTGATTAGCAATATAAGTGTATGTATACATATATGCATAAGTGTAAATAGTGGGTGTTGGCGCATAAGGGTGGGGCGGATATGATCACGCCACCCTACGTCACACACACACCATGGAACTTTCCATACTCCTTTTATTGCCATCGATAAGTAATCGGTAGCACCTACATTACAGTATCTAAGTATTCTCCATAGTTAATCTCTCCCTAATGTATTTTGGCATGTACTCGTATTACTCTTAGCTATAAGTAGCTTTTCCCTTGCCTTATTTATGTAATTAGAGAGTAATAATTATGAATATATTCATGTACTGTGAGTGCGGTCAACCCGCCCCTATTTCTAATGTCAGCACTTTTTGAAGGCGCTAAGCGTCCCTTGTGCCGGCTCCGGCAGTCTCTTGCCAGGGTGTAACGCTGTACCACGCAGAGGACATCCGTTGTCCCGTACGCGCCACACCCTTCTCCAGAACTCTGTACATATATCTAAATATACCTATTTTTATACGTTCACCTTTGACATTCACCTGAAAACCACAGAAACTCATCAAGAGTGACTTTACCTATTATATAAAGGTAAGAAACTAATAAACAGTGTCCAGTGGTAATTGATAATTCAAAACCACACCGGAACATTTGGTGGCAGCTTAATGAGATACGAATAACTAACTCCAGTGCCAAGAGCAACAACAATAAACAGTGGTTGAAAGTGAAGTGGTGAACGGACACAGTGAACGGAGAAAACGGCAAACAGTGGCAGGGTAGTGAGGAGAGCAGAGGAGCGAGCCGGCGTTGTTTACAGAACTTACGCTGACACACCAAAACACTCGCACCAAGCCAAGAGCGACGCACCTAACGGTCTCGCCTTACTCACCCAGCCTGCCACTCCCAAGATTCACTTCTCTTTGTTATTAAAGGAGGAGACTTAAAAGACTCGAGGAGAAACCTAACAATTCTTTGGTTTCCCCTCGGTCTAATTATTCGTCGTAGATTCTCGGCGAAGACATCATCGGCGCAGACATTCTCGGCGCAGACCAACACATCTTCCACCTGCAGGAATCCTGCAGGATTCTACAAGAACACTACTATCCTAAGAGGAGCTTCCCAAGACGGAAGGAGTCTTCCTAAGAAGAAGATATATATATATATATATATATATATATATATATATATATATATATATATATATATATATATATATATATATATATATATATATATATATATCTTTTCTTTTTCAAGTGTGAATTTCTCCGGCTACAGTCGTGAGTACAGACACTTAGTGGTACACCACACCAATATTAAATAAAACACTTGTGGTAACGCAAACACTGTTAGGGTTCATGTATAACTTACCTATTTCACAGTGATGTTACTTATGTGGAAATTAAAATAATTTAGTTTGCCTCTTAAACACCGTTTTCTTTTTCTGCTGGACGGAGCGCTCGCTCTCGTTTTCTTTTAAGTGTTCAGGGATAACTAGGATAATTCCATTTCTGTCCCTAAACCTTCAATTCTGTTAAAATTTTCACACTTCTCAAAATACTAACCATTCATCCTTTAAGAGTGGAAACGCCTTTGGACGATGGAAACGTAATTTAAGTGTGTAATTAATACCTAATTAAGATAGTAATAATACTACATTTATGGCTAAAGCTGAGAAGTTAGCTGAAATCTATGAACTGGAGTGTCATTTCCAAGCGGATAATAGTGACACTAGATCATCAGAAGCACTATCAACGGAACCAAAAGCCACTACAGTGGAAAATACCGTGCCTCATGAGGACGGAAACGTGTTGATTACAAGATCAGGGAATAAATACCCATCATTATCAGCAGCAACCATGGCTAATCCTAATGCTTCTGCTTCAGCCTCTACGGGCTCTCCTCATGCCTTGCATGCATCTACTACACTTAAGGTACTTCCTATTCCTGAAACAATATCAGCATTTCGCGGAGAAAACCCGCAAGAAAGGGCTCATGATTTCATCCGTTTGTGTGAGGATGTTATGACAAGAGCAAATACTATCACCGATGAAGACAAGATCTCTTTCGTCAGATCTAAATTGGCTGGAGAAGCAGCACACATGATGAATACCAGCGCTTTTAGTCCGCTTGAAATAGGGACTAGTTATGCAAATTTCAAGAAAAATTTCTTGAACATTTTTGGGGGTAAGAGTCAAACTGACCTCATGGTACTAGCCTCCAAGGTGGGTCTTAGATTTGCAGCTGAAATTAACTCTCTTCATGAAATGAAAGCCTTAATCCCTACACACCAGTTAGTAACGGACTTCATGGATGTCTTACGACTTAACAACTGGTTCCAAGGAAACAGTATGACAGAAACAGATTTCAGAAGACTTCTGGAATTCATCTTTTACATATCATTGGTGAATGGGGAAGTGAAGAAAACCGCAAGTCATTTTCGCTTTAAACCGGGAGACACAGTAGCTGACCTTGCAGTCCTGATTCGGGAGAAAAGAGGGCTATCTGGTGCCTCTCCAGAAACTCAAACCTCATTGGTTGCTCCACTCATGGATGACGACCAATCTCAACCTTGTGCGGCAGCCATGGCGAGGCCTGGAAATGTCTGTTCGTACTGCCATAAAATAGATCATGTTGAAAAAAGATGTTATAAGAAACAAAAGGACCAGAAATTGGCAGCAAATAAATCCGACTTGGAGAACAAAACAAAAGGGGGTAATCTCTCTGTTAGACCAAAACCAGGTGCATCGCCCCAAGTGAAAACTGGTAGGACAAGATCCTACAGGGACGTCGCTACCCAATACTGCCTCATACATGGCCAGTGTAAACACTCATCAGAGCAATGTAAAGATATAATCAATATGAGAATTGAAAAACAGGCCAGAGCTAACCTGAACAGTACAAGGCAGTCGGAGGAAGACCAGCGCACAGTAGTAAACAAACCCGACTAAAACATCTAAATGCGCAAGACGCTGAGGCAGCAGATTCTTCTGACATGTCAGTGCATTCAACCATAAATGCTGCCAACAACCAAACAGACATAATGGCATTACCAACTAGGGTAGGTAAGCATCACTTATCTTTGGCTGTAGACACTGGAGCCACAGTAAACGTGATCTCTGAAGAATCTTACAAGATTCTGAAACGGAATTCACGCGGTGGTAAATGGATACTCTGTCCAAGTGACTTGAATCTTTCTGGTGTCACAGGGTCAGCCCTGAAAATCTTAGGAAAAATTTCCTGACCAATAAGTCTATCTAAGCATACTCAGCTTATTCAAACTGATTTCTATGTAATCAGTAACTTTAAACTTCCTTCTGACGGCTTATTAGGGCTAAGAGCCATGAAGTCTCACCAGATAGTAATCTATCCAAAGCAAAATACAGTCATGTACTGCGGACGACATCTGGAAGGGATGAAACATCCTGCACCTTTGGTTTCCAGGCAACCCAGAAACGGTTCTTTATCACGGAAGGGACAAAGATCCAATGGGGAGCCTCAAACGATTCCATCTGTCCGGTCTCCTACGAGAGATAAGGATATAACAGAAGCATGGAGGGAAGCAAAAGCAATTGTCAATGCCAGTTATGACATTCCTGCTCGTGTGGCAAAACGGATTACAATTCGTGTTCCAGAAGCTCCTGTAGGCAGTGACATCTGTCTTGAAGGTATAGGTAATGTTAGGCGATTGGCTGTTGAATCGACTCTTTCCACAATTAAAAAGGGTCATGTCACTGATGCTTTGGTGGTGAACACTACTGGAAGTTCTGTAAGGATCAAACAAGGTCTTTTCCTTGGAAAGTGCCTGGTTTATGACAAGAAAGTGGTACCAGAACCCAGTATTCTGCCTGGAGCCTGCGTCTCTTCGGTGAGTCAGTCTGCTGTTGACACCGAGCTGGGGCAGGCGCCAACCCTATGTTCGTTTGTCAATGTTGTGGACTACCCCGAAATGAGGCCCGCGCTCTTGGACTTATTGGGGAAGTATCGCAATGTCCTGGCACTACCTGGAGAATCCTTAGGTGTGACCGATCGAGCGGAACACCACATTAGGTTAAAACCAAACACTAAGCCAGTATATATACCAGCTTATCGTCTTCCTCATAGTCAGAGGGCGACTGTAGATGACATGATTCATGACATGATTGACAAGGGAGTGATTCAAGAATCGTGCTCTCCTTGGAATTCACCAATCTTTTTGGTTCCCAAGAAAGATAAATCTTTCAGGCCGGTAATCGACTTCCGGCGGGTTAATGATGTCACAGTGGATGATCATTATCCTTTACCTGTCCTGAGCGACCTTCTAATGTCCTTAGGTCGTGGAAACAAAATTTTCTCTAGTTTAGACCTGTTGTCAGGATACTGGCAGGTTCCCTTAGCCCCCACTTCACGGGAAATAACGGCGTTCAGTACGCCTAGTGGCCATTACGAATGGTTACGCATGCCTTTTGGATTAAAATCCGCTCCTTTAACATTCCAGAGAATGATTGACAGTATTTTCACGGGTTTACTTGGCAAAACCGTGTTTGCATACCTGGATGATATAATCATCGCTAGTAAGGATCAAGAATCCCATCTGGAGAGTTTAAAATTAGTCCTCCAGAAGCTTGAAGAAGCTGGACTTAAAGCAAAGCTTTCTAAATGTAAATTTCTAAAAGCCAAAATAAAATTTCTTGGCCATGTAGTCGATGGTGAAGGAATCCACACGGTGGATGAAAAGGTCATAGCTGTACAGAAGTTTCCTCAACCTAAATCGGTGGAGAATGTCAGATCTTTCCTAGGTCTTGCGGGATATTACCGTCCTTTCATCAAGAATTTTGCGGCAATTGCATCCCCACTTACTAAACTCCTTAAAAAGGATGTTGCTTTCCATTGGGAGGCTGCTCATGAACAAAGTTTCAATGAATTAAAATCACTATTAACAAATGCACCTGTACTTGCTTTCCCAGAGCATTCAGAGCCGTTCATTATTTGCACGGATGCTTCTTCTCTAGGACTGGGAGCAGTACTGATGCAGACAGATGCCAGAGGCAAAAACTATGTAATAGCATATGCAAGTCGTGTGCTTAATCCAGCAGAGTCTAATTACTCTGTCACTCATCAAGAAACACTTGCTGTAGTTTGGGCTTTAAAACATTTTAAGGACATTATCCTTGGATATCCAATTACAGTCTACACGGATCATGCACCCGTAATTGAACTTTTCAAAGGGAAAAATTTAACTGGACGAGTGGCAAGATGGTACTGTACCATGCAGGAATTTGCTCCAGTAGTCAAGTACTTGCCAGGTCGTGCTAATGTAGTAGCCGACGCACTTTCACGAAACGTGCCTGTGGGAGCTGTCGGTGACTCGATCCCTGTAAATAACTTCACCTTGAAGGAATTAAGTAAAGCACAGCGAGAGCATGAAATATGGTCTAAGGTCATACATGCTCTGGAGTCAGGCGAAGAAGATAATCTTCCACGTCTACATATACCATTCTCTCAATTTTTCATGTCACCAGACAATGTTCTGTGTCGACATAATCCCCAAATGGGAGAGTCTAGTAAACAACACATCATTCCTGAGAGTTTAGTCCATGTCATACTTATCTTAGTGCACGACATGCCAAGTGCGGGACATCCAGGAAGAGAGCGAACTCTACAAGCAGCGCGTAAAAGCTATTATTGGCCTACCATGCGCACTGACATAGAAGATTACGTTGCCAGGTGTATATCATGTGCAAAGCACAAGGGTGCGGTAAAAGGACCAGCCCCAATACTGGAATATCCACTACCTGAGCGACCTTGGGACATTGTCTCCATTGATCTTCTTCAATTACCCAAAAGTCAAAATGACTCGCAGTATCTACTTGTGTGTGTAGACCATTTTTCAAGGTTCGTGGTTCTCTCACCTTTAAAGGAAAAATCTGCTAAATATGTAGCGCATGCGCTAGTAACTAAGTTGTTTTGTCCATACTCAGCACCACGAGTGTTGTTAAGTGATAATGGATCTGAATTTCGCAATGAAATCCTACAAGGTATATGTACACAGTACAACATTAAACACACCTACACTGTGGCTTACCATCCTTCTTCAAACGGACTAGTAGAAAGAGCAAACAGGAAAATCCTGGAGGTTCTTCGTCCAGTTGTAAACAGTCTCCATGATGACTGGGAGGACTGGTTACCACACGTTGGTGCCTGCATTAACAGTTCAATGTGTGAAAGTACTGGGAAATCCCCACATTATATATTATATGGTGAAGATAAAAATCTTCCTTATGATTTGTTGGCAAGTCCACAAACTCCAGTATACAACGTAGATGACTATGTTAAACAACATATGCATGTTTTCAAGGACATTCATGCTAAAGTCCGAAGTAGGCTACAAGCTTCTAGGGCAGAAATGATGGCTAGACAACACAAGCGTGCGACCCCTGTCACGATACAGGTTGGAGACACAGTTAAAGTTCATTATCCGGACAGGACCTCCAAACTCTCCCCTAAATTTAGTGGTCCATGCTCGGTTGTCCGCCAGTTACATGGTAACAAATCTGAGGTGCATGACCCTCTTCTTAACACTGCTGAGATAGTACATAGTGATCGGCTTGTGAAGACTAACGCTCAGCTCCAGTCATCAACAGAGAGTACTACTGATCAGGTTACAAACCTTAATTCTACTAATACTATAAAGACGCATAGGTATAACCTTCGCTCACGCAGCTAATTGCCTGCATTACTTACAGATGGCACTGGGCCTCCTGGTTACCTTCTTGAGCATGCTGCAAGTGCTACAAGCGTCCACTGCGTTGCATGTCAAACAGGGGGCTCTCACCACACATCTTGGGGAAGTAACCTTAATAGAAGATGTTCTTCTGGTTCGATATCCTTTTTCTACCTTATTTTCCGTACCTTCGGACCTCGACGCTGTCTCAGAAACTTTGGATAACTCCTTACAGGAACTGGAATCCTTACTTGCTGATGAAACGCATAGCCAGACACAAGTTTTCTCACAAACCATAATCAAAGCTTTAAAAGCAAGGGTAGAATTCTTACACGGGAAATTGAACCAATCTCAGCATGACTACAACCTTCATCCAGTGCACGCTCGTACCAAAAGAGGACTCATAAATGGGTTGGGACAACTGTCTCAATATCTTTTTGGCACCGCCTTGGACGAGGATGTACAGGATTTAAGGAAACATTATGATCAACTAATAACGGTTGCAGCTACTAATAAGAAGGTCCTGAACCTACATCACAATAAAATAGTTAAATTAGAAACTAATCTCAATGAGTTATTACAGTATTCAAATGATTTAACAACTGTGCTTGATAATGCCTTACATAGTTTAGATGTGATAAATCACGTTGTGGTTATAGATCAAGCTTTGCATGTATTTGAAGCTTCCTTGGGTTCAGTTCTCTCCATTAATGAAGCGATAATTCGCAACATGGTGGATGCTGTCAATGGCAGGGTAACAACTTCACTATTTCCTGTAGAGGATTTGCTTCACACAATAGAAATTGGTCAGTCAACCTACAAATTGACACTAGTGTATGCAGCGGACATGATCCAGTATTACTACCCATTGCTGGAAGCTACCTTGACCACAGATGCGATAATTGTAAACATACCTTTTAAATCTCAGGATCATTTTGAGGCCTATGAGATTAAACCTTTTCCATTTTCCGTTAATAATTCTGTGATGACACTGGACATGAATCCCTCCTTAGTGCTAATAGCCAAGGATTTTTCATTATATACAACTGGAGATTTAACTGAATTAAAACGTTGTAAATCTTCATACTTGCATTTGTACCATTGTTCAAGTATCCAATTTGCTTTCTTACCTGTAGTAAAAGGTATTTGTGAAGTCGTCTTGACACGTTCAGAGGCGTTTGCAGCTCTAACACTCTGTCCATACAAGCATGTGGTTTCAAAACCTATTTTCCATTGCAATTTTCATGGATATCATTACTTTTATTTCACAGAAAACTTTTACGTCTCAGTGACTTGCCCAGAAGGGACCACCTATGAGGAGGTTATAGGACATTATGCGGTACAAGATGCTTGTCATGTACGTTCTAGTAAACTAACCACTTACCCTTCTAGGATTAATTTTGCTTTTACGACAGACCTTTCATATAGAGTTTTCCCAGTTACTTCCCTGGAGAATTTGACAAAGTCAAGGATTTCTTTTATAACAAACTCCTTATCCACTCTTTCCTTCTCAAACACAGAAGAGTTTTCAGAGGCTCTAGAGACATCCTTGCCAGTATATCTGAAACCTGGGATTCTCTATCCAAGTATCCTGACACCTTGCCTTATTTTAATGTTTTTGTTAATATTCTTATATGTGTGTGTTAGGAAAGCCTTAAATTTGTATATATATCTTGATAGTAGACGTAAACGTCTTAATGAAGGAGTTTCATACACATAACATGGTTAGGTACACTGTATTCGCGAGGACGCGTCAAGTAGGTGACCGAGCGATGTAACGGTGTCACATAATTAATAATAATATGTTTTGTATTTATAATGCCTTGCCTGATTAGCAATATAAGTGTATGTATACATATATGCATAAGTGTAAATAGTGGGTGTTGGCGCATAAGGGTGGGGCGGATATGATCACGCCACCCTACGTCACACACACACCATGGAACTTTCCATACTCCTTTTATTGCCATCGATAAGTAATCGGTAGCACCTACATTACAGTATCTAAGTATTCTCCATAGTTAATCTCTCCCTAATGTATTTTGGCATGTATTACTCTTAGCTATAAGTAGCTTTTCCCTTGCCTTATTTATGTAATTAGAGAGTAATAATTATGAATATATTCATGTACTGTGAGTGCGGTCAACCCGCCCCTATTTCTAATGTCAGCACTTTTTGAAGGCGCTAAGCGTCCCTTGTGCCGGCTCCGGCAGTCTCTTGCCAGGGTGTAACGCTGTACCACGCAGAGGACATCCGTTGTCCCGTACGCGCCACACCCTTCTCCAGAACTCTGTACATATATCTAAATATACCTATTTTTATACGTTCACCTTTGACATTCACCTGAAAACCACAGAAACTCATCAAGAGTGACTTTACCTATTATATAAAGGTAAGAAACTAATAAACAGTGTCCAGTGGTAATTGATAATTCAAAACCACACCGGAACAGTCCGACCTGGGGACATTTGTGGTCCCCTCCCCAGACGGGGACTCCTAGGCTGGTGTAGGAGTCGCCATGATAATTTTGAATTTTTGAGTGAAGGGTGTATGGGTAATTAGGTGCTTGTTGTTTTGTGTGGAAAAAGACAGCTGTCTTTAGAGGGCAGGCTGTGACTTCCCCTTGTGTTGTGAGACACAAAGGGAAACATTCAGTGAGGCCACAGCTGGGTTTAATGATAAGTTCACAGCACCCCCTGATCCAGTGCTTTAGACCTCACTGGGAGTAATTATCGTTTCGGTAGGTGCCTACTGCCTCGTCCTTTAAATAGTACTTCTTCTACCACTGTAATAGTACCTGCACCACCAGTTTAATAGTACCTCCTCCACCACTGTAATAGTACTTCCTCCGCCACTGTAATAGTACCTCCACCAGCTCTGTAATAGTACCTTCTCTTCTACAACTGTAATAATATCTCCACCACCACTGTAATAGTACCTCCTCCACAACTATAATAGTACCTCCTCCACCATTGTAATAGTACCACTTCCACCTATATAATAGTACCTCGTCCACCATTGTAATAGTACCTAGTCCATCACCAGTGTTATAGTACCTCCTCGACCACCACTGTAATAGTACCTCCACCACCACCATTGTAATAGTATACCAATGTAATAGTACCTCTTTCACCACCACCGTAATAGTACCTCTTCTAGCACCACTGTAATAATACCTCCTCCACCACAACTGTAATAGTACCTCCTCCACCACTATAATTGTACCTCCTCCATCACCAGTGCTATACTACCTCCTCCATCACCACTGTAACAATACCTTCTTCACCACCATCACCAGCAGCAACAGAGCGGCGGTACCCTCACATGCCTTACGTCTCATCGGCCTCACTCATCACTGCACTTTGCACTCTGAACCCTCACGACCACCCTTACTCTTCCCTCCTCGCTTCATTTCCCGCCAACACCACTTGTGTCTACTGTATTTGGATCCAGCGTTTGAATCTCTCTCTCTCTCTCTCTCTCTCTCTCTCTCTCTCTCTCTCTCTCTCTCTCTCTCTCTCTCAGAATGGAGTGGTGGAAAAAATATTAAAGAAGTACAAGGGATTTGCCCCACGGTTATGATTTTTTGGCTGGATGACTCTGTGATAATTTATCCAGGAGTTTTTGTGATCTATGAATAATTTTCAGTTGTGTTTATTTTCTTGTGCTTGTGGGTATATGATATTGTTCCTACAGTGTAATTGCTGTAGAATTTATTTCTCATGATTGGTCATAATTTTTTGAAATTATGAATGATGTGGTACTAGGTAAAATTAGATATCTACTTCATCCAATTGTCTGTAATTTGACAATAAATTAATCAATCTAAATCAATCAATCAATTAATCTCTCTCTCTCTCTCTCTCTCTCTCTCTCTCTCTCTCTCTCTCTCTCTCTCTCTCTCTCTCTCTCTCTCTCTCTCTCTCTCTCTCTCTCTCGTCAACATTCCCCTGATTTGCAACTATGAAAATGAATATTTATAAACGTGCGTTTTTTTTTTTTTGTACGTATGTATGTCTGATCTATGTCTGAATCTGTGTGTGTGTGTGTGTGTGTGTGTGTGTGTGTGTGTGTGTGTGTGTGTGTGTGTGTGTGTGTGTGTGTATTTTTGTATATGTACGTATTAATGTGTACGTGTTTTTTTTTTCTCGTTATATATGTATGTAGATTAAGTTTATTTGTAGTGACATATCATGATGTAACAGATTAGATTATATTGGTAAATGGCCTTGTCCACCGTCTGCCGATTGATATTTTTTTTCTCTTCTATTGTCTATATTCACTATCAATATTTGTGTATTATTAAGACCAATAAAAAATAAAATCTGAGTCTAAAGTCTCTCTCTCTCTCTCTCTCTCTCTCTCTCTCTCTCTCTCTCTCTCTCTCTCTCTCTCTCTCTCTCTCTCTCTCTCTCTCTCTCTCTCTCTCTCTCTTTCTTCGATGACCTTTACTTATATTGAACTGTTTAGTAGGAAAGTATATTTAATGTACTGATTAACTTTCGCTGCCTCTGTTTTGTGGCAAAATTCAAACTGTGACGACGCGTTTCCTGACTCATAGTTGTGACAAGTATCGTTGTTTTGGCTTCGAGTGAAGCGAATATCGTCCACCGTTTATTCATATCACAATAAGCTCATCCCCCGCCATCCCAAGCTCAGATAGCGAGTTGTTTCTCTACAGTCCCTTCATCTCCCACAATGTCCTGATCCAATCTCAGGTCCAGGCCATCTCAGGATGTAACACAGCTCGCACACTGGCCGCCAGAGCGCTTGTATCAGCTGCTGTTACAGCTGAGCCCTTACATCTCTATATGGTTTATCTCAAGCCAAATGAAGAACACAAGTAAAGAACTCCCGAGTTGTCCATAAATCATGAGTAGTGAGACGCAATGTCAAAAATGTTAACTGTGATAATCCTAGACATCTAAAAGAGCTTCTGGCTAATTAAATAGTTCATAACACAAGCACACACACAAAGAAGAAAAAATGTAAGGACTACTCTTCATGGTGACCTTGTTTAAGCAAGTAATTTAAACTCTGAGGCTGTAAGACACCAAGGATCAAAGTTTACATCCCCGCTAACTAGCGACGAGGCCTGCAGGCCAGAAGGAGGCGCCCAGAAGGTAACTTGAAAGCGAGCTGGGAGATGAAGTTGCAGCTTTAGGTGCTCCGGGCACTGCTGCGAATGTCTTGATGTGGGAGGAGGAGGAGGAGAAGAGGAAGAAGTGTTCTTATTCGTGGGTCCGGTAGTGCTGTGTTGTTGGAGAGAGAGAGAGAGAGAGAGAGAGAGAGAGAGAGAGAGAGAGAGAGAGAGAGAGAGAGAGAGAGAGAGAGAGAGAGAGAGAACTTGTATCTTGCATAATGTTGTACTTTGGCAGAGGGGACTTACTGAGTGGTGCGAGAATTATGTTTGATGAGACGGCGCGGTGTTGTGTACAGTGCAGCTGAGCAGCGGATGGAGTAGTCGAGTGGGTGTCTGTGATATGGAGGACAGTTGTGTGTGGTGGAGGGATGCGCTGAT
Organism: Scylla paramamosain; assembly: GCF_035594125.1. Lineage (NCBI taxonomy): Eukaryota > Metazoa > Arthropoda > Malacostraca > Decapoda > Portunidae > Scylla > Scylla paramamosain. The sequence goes on along the minus strand of NC_087164.1, from coordinate 7,192,079 downwards.
GTCGAGGCTTAAAACAGTGGTGGTGTATGATATACAGTGTTTCAGTGTGGTGGCGGTAGTGGGCAGGAGGCTGAAGGCCAGCATGGCGGCATTTCTGTGTGGGAATGACAAGTGTAAAAGTGTGTGTGTTGACCTTTTTATTGATGGTGTGGGCGAAAAAGATTGTGAAAAGGAGCTAGGGTTTCTCTCTCTCTCTCTCTCTCTCTCTCTCTCTCTCTCTCTCTCTCTCTCTCTCTCTCTCTCTCTCTCTCTCTCTCTCTCTCTCTCTCTCTCTCTTTCTAGTTTTAATCGCCACCATTAAGATGAGAGGCAGTAACATCTTTTGTTGTCCGTCCTTGGACATATCCGTGTGCGAGGGAGCCGCTCCGAGACTGCACTGGCACGTCTCCAGACGGGTCACACGCGTCTCACACATCGTTACCTCAGGTCCCAGAAAATACAACCATATTGCGATGACTGCTTAGTTCCCCTTAAAGTGCGACACTTTCTGGTAGATTGTCCCAGTCTTGTGGATCGGCTTTAGCGATACCTTTTCCATTGTCTTGAAGATGGAACTCCCGCATCTCGCTGATACTTGAAGAGAGGGCTCTTTTTCTCGGGACATGAGATCCTCATATTTATGAAGGAAGTTGGTCTTCTGGATAAAATGCAGCTTCTCTTTCAAATATTATCAATTTGAATAATTTTACCAGTAATATAGTATCAGGCAGAACTTAAAACTTGCACTGGGAGAACACAGAGGCAAGTGAGGAAGACACATAACGAACAACGTTGGGTCCTGGGACCTGGGTCAGTGGGGCTAGTGTCTTCGGCACATAACGAACAACGCCAGATATCTGGGTTAGTGGTGTCGGTGCTTTAGATACGAAACGGACAACGCCAGACGTATGGTTCTGGGTCAGTGGGGTTAGTATTCTCTCACTTGAAATTAATACATTCAAATACCAGCCCTCTTAATTTGTAGCAATTCAGTTTTTGCTAACTCATCCCATTTAATTTTTATACATTTTTTGTGACTTTTACTATCTTTTTTTTTTTTTTTTTTATTCTACCACACTTTTGTTATAACTATCAAAATTTTAACTTACCATTTTAGTTGTTTTTAACATTTTCAGCGGTGCCATATTACCACGATGTTGCGGCCTCTTGAACTTTATAATCTCTCTCTCTATCTCTTTCTCTCTCTCTCTCTCTGACTGTGTGTGTGTGTGTGTGTGTGTGTGTGTGTGTGTGTGTGTGTGTGTATTGGAAAACACCATTAAGGTTGGTCGTCAGAATGTTTACACACACACACACACACACACACACACACAGAATGCAAAACTGATCATTAATGATATACCTCACTATTCCCTCAAAGTACCAACAGTACTACAATATTCAAAGAAATTTCGTTATAACTTGTTAAAAATTAGTAAGACTAATGAGCTAGGAAATTATTTAATTAATAACTAATTGGGGGAAAAAAGAAGATCGAGCATCTCTTGTAGACGAAACAGTATTAGAAACGGAGAATGTAGAGGAAAACCTGTTAAGGTAAGCCAAAAATAGGAGCAGAAAGAAGCAGGGTAGCGCAGCATGGTTGAGAGGGTTAGGTTAGGTTAAGGTGAAAGAGTAAAGAGGAACAGGAAAGGACAGGGAAGGAGGAGAATGTGGAAGGAAAACATGAGGAGGATGATAAAGAAGATACTTCTAAAGAAAATGTATAAGCAAGGTGTTGGTGGAAAGTGGAGGGTAGACTAAAGAAGGTAGAAAAGAGGCAACAACGATGAAAAGAAAGGGAAAAAAAGAAAAAGAGTGGCGGTTTGGCCAAAATAAGATCACTAAATGATATCTTGAGTTTTTTTTTATCTATCCTCCTCCTCCTCCTCTTCTCTCTCTTTTTTTTTTTTTTTTTTTCACATTTCCACTTTCCTTCACCTCTTGTTCTTGCTACTCGTCCCCCCATTCCTCCACGTCCATCTATCGCACAACTGATCAGAAGGGAAATCAAGCGTGCCGGCCGGAACTACTTTGTTATTGAACGCTTGTACCCTCGCTTGTGTGCCAACGAGCAGTAATGGATGACCGTCATGCTATTCTCCCCTTCAACTGTCCTGCTTGTATTATTCTTTCTAAACTTTAGTTCCTTTTATTTATTTATTTATTTTTTTTTTTTACCTGATTCCCTGCTTTCCTTTCCACTGGTTGACATCCATTCTTTTCGTACTTCCATTTCTTACTTACAGGTAACACTCAAGCTCAGCTTCTAAGATTTATCACTCATCAGTTCCTTATCACTTATCAATTCTTTAACTTCAAAAGCTTTCTCTAGTGTCATTTCATAATCTCCTCTCCCTTTCCTCACTTCACAACCTTATTCCTCTTTTTCTAATTTCATTTCTTTCATACGTACTTCCTGCCAGTCTTAAGTTCATGTCATCTTTATCCTTTCTTCAGTTTCTTCTTCCCTTCTTTTTTCCCCTTACTTGTTTTTGCTCCTTAGCTACAACCTCCCTCTTCCTTCTACCTTCCTCCCTTCTGACTCTCTTTCAGTGTAGGTTATTTTCTCTCCTCTTTCTCTCAGAGTTCTTTCATTTTACCATTACTGTGTTCTTTTTCAACTCTCGTCTTTACTTTAAACACCTCTCAAACTTCCTCCTTCCTTACCTCCCTTCCTCCCTACAGGCCCACTAATCTCCTCACTGGTGGTGTAACATTTCCTTTCAAACCTCGAAATCTCGGGGTTTTTCCGCTCAGAAGTGATGGAGAAAGTTTTCCTCACATTAGTTTGTTTTATGAATACATAGCTGCATTCCATATGGCTGGAAGACGGTTAAAAAGTGACGAGACACACTTACACACACACACCGCTTAGTGTAGTGGTTGGCAGGCTCGGCTTACAACCACGAAGGCCCGGGTTCGAATCTCGGGCGCGGCGAGGCAAATGGGCGAGCCTCTTAATGTGTAGCCCCTGTTCACCTAGCAGCAAGTAGGTACGGGATGTAACCCAAGGGGTTGTGACCTCCCTATCCCTGTGTGTGGTGAGTCACTGGTCTCAGTCCTACCCAAAGATCGGTCAGTATGAGCTCTGAGCTTTTTCCGTAGGGGAACGGCTGGCTGGGTGACTAGCAGATGACCGTAGATGAATCACACACACACACACACACACAAAATAAACAAAATAATTATTCTCCACTGCATACTTGTTTATATTGAGTAATTTGTGGAATTGTTGTTGTTGTTGTTGATGTTGTTTTTGCTGTGCACGTGAGTGATGATACGAGGTGAATAAGGCATTGAGGCATCATGGGTAGCGGCGGGGATGAGGGATGGTGAGGATGGGTATTGTAAGGTAATGGAGTGTGTGTGTTTGTGTGTGTGTGGAGGAATGTAAGTGGAAGGGTGTACAGAACATTCTCTTTTGTGATGTGAATTTTAGTAATTCACTTGGGCATTAGTAAAGCATAATTCTAACCCATTTCCATTGTGTTGTCCCCAGTGAAATATACTGATTACATTAATGAAAAAGGAGTGAATAGCCTCTCTTGATGCAAACAACTAAATAATTTTGTCTCTATAATTTTTATTGGTCCATCACATTTTTCTCATTGCCATAAAAGCAATCCCATCACTGCGAATGACATTTAATTTCGCTCAGTGATTTTATTCTCTAATTAAAGGGATAGCAGGGAGGGCACGATTCAAATCCTATTTCTTGGAAAAAAAAAATAATAATAAAAAAAAAAAAAATATATATATATATATATATATATATATATATATATATATATATATATATATATATATATATATATATATATATATATATATATATATATATATATATATATATATATATATATATATATATATATATATATAATACAGGTGAATAGGGAAAAAACTTAGAAGCTTCATAAAAAAAGTCGAAAGTTAATCTTTTTGTACAAATTATAACACTTGTCCAGTTTATATAATATGTCTACCATATGTATTATTATCATTATTATTATTATCATCATTATCATTATTATTATTATTATTATTATTACTATTATTATTACTATAGTTTCTGACATTTTTAAAAAGGAAAAAAATGAATTGACAAAATATCATGGGGGAGGATGCGTCGGGAGGCACATCGTCCCGTCCTCCCTACAGCGCCACTTCCAGGGCTGCTCTGGACATGTCTCCAGGCAGGCTCTTTTCCAATCTCAAGTAACTCACGACAGGATATAGTGTCTTGTTCCGGTCATGAGCTTTGTTGGCATTCCCTTGGCTTCTGCCATGCTCCACTGTCTCTTGTCGAGACAACCCAATAAGCAGGGTCGGCTTCCACGTGATGTGTGCCATGCCCATATAGCGTTGAAGGACTATGATGTAAATGTGCCTCGATCCAGTCTCACTGAGCAATCACCGGCTTGACACGAGTCATTCCAGCGATAGCAAATAACTTTTCATAGATACTTGTTACCAAGCGCGTTAAGTCGTCACTTGAAGTCAGCATTTAGTATCCATGTCTCACATCCGTAGAGTAAGACAAGGATCACAGCTGGCTGACTGTTGAGCAAGCCATAAAACTACGAACATTGGATAGGTCATAAGACTTCATGACGTGAACCACCCTTGTACCAGGGTATGCGAAGTTTTCCAAGATCTCTCAGTATCCTCACCACACTTATGGAAAAATTGTACTGTGTCATTCAGGAAATCTCCAAACACCTATACTTTGGTCTTGGACCAGAAGACATTGAGTCGCAAGGGCTTTGCCTCCTTATGCAGTATCTCGAGAGCCATCACCGGAACGTCCAGTTGACTCAACAAGGATTGCTGCATTACAGCCAAAAATATATAATCAGTGATCTTGGTATTGCTAATAAATCCTCCGTAACCAGGTAATAGGTGCTTTAAGCTGCCGAGCAACTTAAGGACCTTCTTCCAGCGGCTGGGGGTTCTAATTTCTAGACGAGTCGCAGACCTTAGGTCATACGGAGCCCGCCTGCACACACCACCACGGCGCCGCCGTGGTGGTTGCGGTGAGTGACATGTTGCTATAAATGACTCTGTGTTTTCAATATGTGGAGATTTATCTGTATTGTGATCACACTACCATGTTCACGAGAGTTTTTCCTACTTAATGTAATAATATATTTCAACATTCAATGATAAACTGTTGAAAATGGTGAGCAAAAGTAAAACATGTTATAAACATTTTTAACATCTTCACAGTTTAACTCGTCATAATACCATTTTTTTTTTTTTTTTATGTTTTTACCATACATCTTGATTTTACAGTCACTGCTAAGTCTGATGGTGTCAACCGTATATGAAGTGAATTATGGCACATGATTCGCATATTTTGCGAATCCTTAAATCGAAATATGCAAAATACGGCAAAACGATGGGTCTGACGAAGAAATGTCATGAAATAAGGAAGATGTACTGTCAAAAACTACCGATTAGGAGATGTTTCCGTGACTTAATTCGCAATTTTTATATGCAATGGGCACCAAAAAATACTCCTGGCCAAATCATCGTTGTACCCTCCAGGGACCAGGCGGAGCCGTGGGCTGTACAGATGTGTGGTAACAAAATTTGAACCTCCTCGTTCCACTCGGGGAATAACTTTCATAGGTGAAATACCAAGTTCATACAAGTGTTGAAAAATGACGCCTCACCCCTTCATCCTGGGGAAAGAAACTACGCAAGCCTTCCCCCTCACTTGACAGCACTCGCAGCCTCAGGGTGCAGGGCAGTCAATAAACCAATAATCCTTGTGGGAATCCCACTGAGTCGCAAAAGATCCCAGTGTTTCGTGATGCACTGAACTGAACTCCTTCTTGAGACTGACATAGGATACAAGCAGTCTCTGCTGAAACTCCAGGACACAAAGCTGTAGGTATAAAGTCTGCTGCTCACTTACGAGAAGTGAACCCTGGCTGTCCAGGTCTCTGATTCTTCAGTAAATGGCTCCAGATCCGCACCAGCAATAGATGGGCAGGGAGACTGCCTGACACACTAAGCAGTGAAATTCCATAGTAAATGTTGCAGTCCTGACCATCTCTTTTCCTTTCCTTACAGTCAAGACCGCATGCAACCAGTGGATCATGGTCTTTCCGCCAGTTTTGAGCAGCTCTGCGCTGAAATTACAAACACCAGCTGCCTTTTCACCCTTTAAAATCCCACGTGTAGGTCTGATGGCTTCTTACAGCCTCCCTTATTTTATATTCTTATGCTTGTGGACTAGATAACGATCAGACCGGTCAGAGCCGCTTAATTGCAAGGCCCATCCTTCTAAGCATAGCTTCTCTTCATTCGATATATATATATATATATATATATATATATATATATATATATATATATATATATATATATATATATATATATATATATATATATATATATATATATATATATATATATATATATATATATATATATATATATATATATATATATATATATATATATATATATATATATATATATATATATATATATATATATATATATATATATATATATATATATATATATATATATATATATATATATATATATATATATATATATATATATATATATATATATATATATATATATAGACACATACACACACACACACACACACACAATAAGGAGGCTGAAAGTGAGAGGATGAATCTAGCTGAAGAAAACGAAATCGCACTTTAAGAAGAACTATGACCATGAGGCTGAAAGGGAGGAAGCGGACACTGAAAACATGAAGAAAAGAAAAAAAGTTTCTCCAGAGAAAGAGAACAAAGACAAGGAAGAAGATGATAACACAAAGACTGAGAAAAAGATGTGGGAAAAAAGGAAAAGAAACTAAAAAGTAACTTGCTGCAAGTTAAAGTTTAACCTTATACTAGTAAATTCATGTGCCACGAAGCTCATATTGGAAAATAAAGCAAGAGTTCATTCGGAAAACAGAACTTTATAGAAAGACGAAACGATAACAAAAAGGCAGTGAAGGGGAAAGTGATCACCAAGCAGAGGTAATGGGGGACTCCGCCAAGAGCAACACGCTGCCTACCTGTGTATTCACTAGTATTGTTACTTTACTTTTTTTTTTATTTATCATATTCGTACACATTTATGTTCTTGTAATGTAGCTCCTAATAGGTTTGTCAAAACTCTGGAGGTTATTTTCTGTTCATGAAAGAAAGGCATTGTATTGTTATGGTATCATAATCATTATTATCCACTAATGGGGAGTGAACTGGGCGTCACACCGAGGCAACAGTTGACAAACGTGGCGCAGCAACAGTTTTACAGTTCTGCTGACTGAAAGTGAACCATTTGAAGCTTGGGGGAGAGAGAGAGAGAGAGAGAGAGAGAGAGAGAGAGAGAGAGAGAGAGAGAGAGAGAGAGAGAGAGAGAGAGAGAGAGAGAGAGAGAGAACACAGAATGTGTAAAGAAAAAAAATCTAGACGTTGGGATGTGTGAAAGACAAGGGACAATAAATTAAAACATGAGTTGTAATCAGTGGATAAACGTCTCATTTGTCAGCTATTAACTAATTCATTTATTTGTATATTGATTTATTTGTATTTGCTTTCCTGACTAATATAAAAAAAAACATTTTTGATCTATAAGATTCTGTGAGTCAGGGGTTTTCTCATTCGTAGTTCACACTTTCACTTCTCTCTCTCTCTCTCTCTCTCTCTCTCTCTCTCTCTCTCTCTCTCTCTCTCTCTCTCTCTCTCTCTCTCTCTCTCTCTCTCTGCACGTGATGAAGTACTCGCACATTTTACTATTCAGTGCTTAAGACGTGTGTGTGTGTGTGTGTGTGTGTGTGTGTGTGTGTGTGTGTGTGTGTGTGTGTGTGTGTGTGTGAGTGAGTGGGTAGGTTGAGGCTCCGTGTTGTCGGGGTCAGCTGAGTGACTTATAATAGAGATCCATGTTTCCTCAGAGACAGTAGTAACACACCGGCACTAGCATATGTCCCACACTCTACTGTGTTTTCTCCCATCGCCGGCGCAACCATCACTGCTCCTCCACGTACGTGAGACAGAGTGGATGAGGTGCGCACGGAAATGTCGGGGGGAAGTAACTAAATGATAAGGATGGCGTGTAAATAAATAATAATCAAATAAATACATCATTGAATAAAGGATTTAGGCACGTGAACTTACAAGTATTCTCTCTCTCTCTCTCTCTCTCTCTCTCTCTCTCTCTCTCTCTCTCTCTCTCTCTCTCTCTCTCTCTCTCTCTCTCTCTCCAAAAGAAGGAAAAAAAATACATGCTGCACAAAAAACGCTGAGTCTTGCAAACAGGGAGAGAGGAGTAGGAAAAAGAAGCCTCCCATCAGTACAGCCAAAAAAATGAATGCATAAATATAATCAGAGAAAGGAGAGAGTGCATCAAGGCGAGCTGCTCATTTGCATGGCAGGTGTTTCCGATGTCCCTCTCCCTTCCGGCAAGCCCCGCAGCAAATGACGAGGTAAGGCGCAGGGAAAGGCAACGCAGAGGCACGAAGAGGAAGGGGTCGACAGAGAAGGGAAGGGACGGAGGGAAGGTGGAAGGAACACTGAAAATGGAAGATCAGGAAGGTGGGAGGAAGAATGAGAAGTTAAGAGAGGAAAGCTGTAAGGAAGGATGAGAAGTTAAGAGAGAGATGAAAGGAAGGATGAGAAGTTAAGAGAGAGAAAGATGAGGGAAGAGAGGGGAGTAACAAAGCCAGGGAAGGGAAAATAAGAATGCCTAGTGTAGAGGATAGGTGATTCAGAGCAAAAGAGAAAGAAGACAATAAGAAAATAGGAAGGAATGAAGCAGTTAAGAGAGAGAAAAAAAAATTACAAAAATGATTAATGAAAACAAAACTTATATATGAAGGGATGAAGGGGAAGGGAGTGATTGAGTGAAGCATAATTATACAATGCTGACGCGCATCACTCTTCCCTCAAACATTTTATGGAAATAGGTTGTCATATCCAGAAAGCCGTGGACGTATTATGGAATGCTTCATACCTGTATAATGTAAACATCTAAATAAAGACAGAAATACGGAATACCAAATGTAGAAAAAAAGATAAATAAAATATACACAGAACACCCACACGTGATTTGCAGATACTGACTGCTGTAACTCGTGTGTACAACACGCGTGTAGGCGAGGCATGAAGCTGGTCAAAGCAAAGAAGTGGACGACTCTGCGCTTGATTGTTTTCCCACCTTGCTTTGACTTACACATTTCAAGAGAAGAATATCTAGATATCTCCCGAACCAGACTGCCCAACCTGAATGAAGCCATTTTACTTAGTCTTTTTTTTTTTTTTTTTTTTGCGCTTGGGAAGCCTTTACTCGCTGAAATACATAAATCTCCGAACGTAAGTTCATCGATCTTACACAGATTTAGGCAAGAAATCTAGGCACTCCTGTGTTTCCTGAGTGAGGTAGTTACAAGTTATGAAGAATGTCTTACATTCCCTGATTCTCACCACCTCACCTCACTTCATCGACCATCACCACCACCACCACCACCACCACCTCCATCAAAAGGCTGGGAGGTGGTCTGCCTTTGTGTGAGTTCGAGCCTCTTATTTACAGCCCGCCCCCAACACTCCTCCTTTCCTTCCTTTTTTCAATGAATACCTCCTCCTCATCTCTCCATCACCCTACTGTTCCTCTCAAGTCCATTTTTTATGGTATTTTCTCCCCTTTCTGTACATTCCTCGCTTATGCTCTCCTTAGCTTTCTCCTCATCCTTCTTCCCACTCTTTTATTTTTTACATCTTTATATTGTTGTGGAATTACTTTTTTCCTCACCTTTCTTCTATTCCATTATGATCACCTTCAATCTTCTTACCCTCCTGTCAGGCCCAACAGGTCTTGGTTGCGTTCGTTTGTATTCCCCTTCCCCTTTTCTTCTTATGTTCACTTTTCTTCTTCTTTATTCACAGTTTCCTTATCTTTTTCCCCTTTTCACCTTTCTTCTTCTTTGTCTTCTTATTCTTCCTCTTGTTTAGCCTGCTTCTCCCCCTCCTTCTCTTCCCCCGCCTCCTCCTCCTCCTCTTCCTCCTCCTCCTCCTCCTCCTCCTCTACCACCGAGGGTACCTGGCCCCAGACCAACATCTGGCTTTCACTGCATACCTGGATATTTCGAGGGTTGGAAGATTCCGCCAAGAAAAAAATCTTAATCATCGAATTCTTTTAAATCTCCGGGTTTATTTTTCACTTAGGTGTAAATTCCAGAGCTTCAAGTGTATCCTGTCATAACTGAAATAATTTATATGTAAGTACTCTGCCCAATATGTACCATGTATTTCTTATTTCTAAATTTTAAAGGAGAGTGTTAGTGTGGTGGGAGGTCAAGGTGGTGGTGGTGCTGCTGGTGTAATACGAGAGGCTTGAGGTGGGAATGCGGTTGCCTATTAATAACAAAGACGAGGGGGCGGGGCAGAGGAAAGAAAAGAGTGAAAAAGGAAATACAGAGGAGAGGGAATGGTCTTTTCTTTGCGGAGAGGAGGGGGATCTAAGGGAAGGGAAGGAGAGGGAAGGGATGATAAATGATGGATTGGTGGCATGAGAGGGAGGGAGGGAGCGATGAGAAGGAGAAAAGAAAGCAAAATAAAATGGTGAGGAGTAGGGAGAGAAAAAAAAAAAAGAGAAGGAAGGGAATTGAAAATGAGAGGCTAAACGAAAGGAAGTAAAAAACGGGAAAGAAAGATATGAAAAAAAAGGACAATTGGTAGGATTATATCCACGTTATTTAATAAATGTGGCAAAAGAAAAATGGGCGCAAAATCAAGAAAAAAAAAAGCAAAATGAAAGAAAAATCAAGAAACATCCTGATATGTACGATTCGCATTTCCACACAAACTGCAAACCTATTCAGCATTTTTCCCCGCCAGTGCGCTACTCGGCTCACTCGTTATGTGCGTGCCATTATTTGAGCGAAACTGTAGAGCCTCATGCGGATTAAACACCGCCATTAATGAGAGAGAGAGAGAGAGAGAGAGAGAGAGAGAGAGAGAGAGAGAGAGAGAGAGAGAAGGTTGCTTTCTCCAGTTTTCAGTAACGACCTTGTGTACTCCGTCATCGACCCGTCATCATCATCACCATCACTTCGTTCGTTCATTTTGTAATTTTATTTCACTCTTGAAGCCACAGGACCCTCCCTTCTCGGTCCTGCCTGTCCTTCACTTACTCCTCCTGAACGTGTCCTGCTCCTCCCAGTAATTATGTACATCAGTCACTGCCAGGCGGTAATGGAGAGGATGTCACAAAGCAGTCGTCACCCAGCAAAATTAATGAGATACCGGCAAAGTGTGTATTACAGTGCTCCCGGTCCTACTTAATACTATAGACGAGGTGTGATTGATGGTGATGGGCTGCTACCTCCTTCCACCTGACCAAAAACTGATAGTCACTCCGATGTGATGCATATTAGTGTTTTTTGTGTCATCTACGTAGGTTAGGTGTTCATGGGTGCAATATCTGCGTCACACTAAGTCTACAGTAAACATGTCAATAAAACAAACTTCTTCTGATGAAAGAAAATATTAATGATTGTAAAATTACGTATTCTTTACATAATCAGGGATTGGGTTGGACGTCTATGAAAACACTTTTCTACGTCTTTTCGTAGACATCCAAGTCTTCAGGAATTAAACAGCTCATGCAAGGAAGCCACAGAACGTCTGACTTTCAATCTCTCTGAAATTTCTGATTGGGGCAGAGCAAACTTAGTGTTGTTCAATGCCTTAAAAACCCAATTCTTCCATCTATCAACTCGACACAACCATCCAGACAACTATCCCCTCTTCTTCAATGACACTTAACTGTCTCCCTCATTTATACTGAACATCCTCGGTCTGTCCTTTACTCATAAACTAAACTGGAAAATTCACATCTCATCTCTAGTTTTTTTCACCCCCAGATGCTAATTCTGTACATGGGCCTTATCCGTCTCTGTATGGAGTACACTTCACATGTATGTGGGGTACCACTCATGCTGCTCTTTTAGACAAGGTGGAATCAAAAGCTTTTCGTCTTATCGACTCCTCTCCCCCGACAAGCTGTATTCAGCCTCTCTCTCTTCGCCGCGATGTTGCATCTCTTGATATCTTCTACTACTATTATCATGTTAACTGCTCTTCTGCTGCTTTCTCCTTCCTATGATCTGAACTCTTTCAAGAGGGAGGTTTCA